>NC_041383.1:284927016-284935026 GCF_002162155.2 Triticum dicoccoides | reverse complement strand
GATCTGAGGGAGGGAGAGGGAGATGGTGGGAGACAGAGGCGAGGCAGAGAGGGAAGGACGGTGGTAGTGGCGGTGGCGGGGGAGGTGGGTGGCGGCGGATCTGAAGGACGGAGGAAAGGACGAGGGTGACGGCTGTGCGGGGAAGAGAGGGGCTAGGGTTTGCTGCACGGGGGAGAGGGGAGAGGATCTGAGGGTGGAGGGAGAGAAAGAAAGAAAGAATGGAGGCGGGGGGTGGGTGGAAAATGTCCATGAGGACAGACCTAGGGTTTCGGCTCGGGTGGGTTTGGGCCGTTGGATCCGGAAGCATCCGACGGTGGTTGATGCGTGATCCGCGTGATATGCTCATGGTCCAATCAGAACGCAGCAAACCATTTGATGACCTTATGACCATATAAATTGGTCGTGATCGATTCAAGATAAAAAAAATTCATTCCATTTTTCAGTGCTCAAAATGAGTATTTTTGTGAAAGTTCTATCAAATATTTGTTCAAATGATATCATATTTTGCACAAGTTTACATCATGGATTTGCAAACAATATTGACAAAGGGAGTTTTTATTTCCTTTGCACGAAAAATCAATTTTCTATTTTTCGAGTGCCCAAAATAAGTTTTTTTGTGAAGGACCTATAATATATTTGTTGCAAAATTGGACCAAATCATTTTTGTAAAATACTAGACCATATTTAATGCACAATTGACTAAATGGTTGGGCGAAAAAAGTTTTTATCCACCTCTCGTGAAAAAGACAAATTTCCGCCGATTCAGCTCGAAGCGGGTCAAATTTGAACTGTAGCTGCCTTGTAGTTTTCTCTTTATTTTTTCCAAAAATCATTTATAGGTACATAAGTATATATTTAATCAGAGAAGCAACAAAAAAATCGAAGATTCAACCATTAGATAGGAACGGTCGTTCCCGTTGTTTTGACCGCATTTTGAAACGGGCATAAAAAATTCAAAAAAAAATCAAAAAATTGGGAAACCTTCGCATTATGTCATTATATGTGGCCAAGTTCCCAGGAAAAATAATAAACTTGTAATAAGGCAATTATTTTAAAAAAAGTGTTCTCAGAAACGAGCTATCACGTGTGGAGATCAATGGCTTTCAAGCCAAATGATCAATCTTATGGCCACATTCATGGCATAGTTTGTTCAAATGATCTCATATTATGCACAAAGGTGTATATTGGAATGGCAAACAATATTGCCTAAGAAAGTTTTCACTTTCTTTGGATGAAAAAACCATTTTCCATTTTTCGAGTGCCCAAAAGAAGGTTTTTTTTGTGAAGGACCTCCCAAATATTTGTTGCAAAATTGGACCAAATTATTTTTATAAAGTACTAGGACACATTTAATGCACAACTGACCAAATGGTTGGGTGTAAAAAGTTTTGATCCACCTCTCGTGAAAAAGACAAATTTTCGCCGATTCAGCTCGAAGCGGGTCAAATTTGAACTGTAGCTGCCTTGTAGTTTGCTTTTTATTTTTTCCAAAAATCATTTATAGGTACATAAGTATCTATTTAATCATAGAAACACCAAAAAAAATTTCAAGATTCAACCACTAGCTAGGAACGGTCATGCCCGCCGTTTTGACCGCATTTTGAAACGGGCATAAAAAATTCAAAAAATCAAAAAATTGGGAAACCTTCGCATTGTGTCATTATATGTGACCAAGTTTCCTGAAAAAATAATAAACTTGTAATACGGCAATTATTTTAAAAAAGTGTTCTCAGAAATGAGCTATCACACGTGAAGATTCAGGGTTTTCAAGCCAAATGATCAATCTTATGGCCACATTCATGGCATAGTTTGTTCAAATGATCTCATATTGTGCATAAGGGTGCATCTTGGAATTCTAAACAATGTTGCCTAAGGGAGTTTTCATTTTCTTTGCATGGAAAATTTATTTTCCATTTTCCGAGTGCCCGAATTGAGTTCTTTTTGTGAAGGACCTACCATATATTTGTTGCAAAATTGGACCAAATCATTTTTCTAAAATACTAGGCCATATTTGATTCACAATTGACCAAATGGTAGGGTGTCAAAAGTTTTGATCCACCTCTGGTGAAAAAGACAAATTCCCGCCGATTCAGTTGAAAGCGAGTCAAATTTGAACTGGAGCTGCCTCATAGTTTGCTCTTTATTTTTTCCAAAAATCATGTCTAGGTAAATAAGTATCTATTTAATCATAGAAACACCAAAAAAATTCCAAGACTGAACCACTAGCTAGGAACGATCAAGCCCGCCGTTTTGACCGCATTTTGAAACGGGCATAAAAAATTCAAAAAAAAAATCAAAATATTAGAAAACCTTCGCATTGTGTCATTGTATGTGACCAAGTTTCCAGGAAAAATAATAAACTTGTAATATGGTAATTATTTTAAAAAAGTGTTCTCAGAAATGAGCTATCATGCGTGAAGATTCATGGCTTTCAAGCCAAATGATCAATCTTATGGCCATATTCATGGCATAGTTTATTAAAATGATCTCATATTGTGCACAAGGGCACATCTTGGAATTCCAAACAATGTTTCCTAAGGAAGTTTTCATTTTCTTTGCATGGAAAATTCATTTTTCATTTTCCGAGTGCCCAAAAGGAGGTTTTTTTGTGAAGGAACTACCAAATAATTGTTGCAAAAATGGACCAAATCAATTTTATAAAATACTAGGCCATATATAATGCACAATTGATAAAATGGTTGGGTGAAAAAAGTTTTTATCCACCTCTCGTGAAACAGACAAATTCCCGCCGATTCAGGTGGAAGCGGATCAAATTTGAACTACAGCTGCCTCATAGTTTGCTCTTTATTTTTTTCGAAAATCATTTCTAGGTAAATAAGTATCTATTTAATCAGAAATACATGGTTTGATGGAGAGACATCGAGGGTTGGACGGTGGCCGAGGGCCCCAACCCTAGAGCGCGTAAGCTCGCATGCCCGCCGCGTGGTCACCGCGTGACCGTGGCGTTGCCATGTGTTCTGGGCGGCCTAGGCATGTCTAGTGGGTTGGACACTCCCCAGGTAGGTGCTAGGAAGAAAATCACAACATAAGATTCTCACGAGGAGACCGATCGATGCTCAAACATGAATAAGCAGCCAAGTGTTTGATTTGCGGTACGGGAAATGCACATGGCTAATGGGCGTGAGTTTTGGCTGAGGATGATCAGTTACTAAGAAGACCGTCTTCACAAATTTTCACCTCAAAAGGAGGAGCCTAGGTGGTACTTGCTTTACAAAGTACCACACTGGACATAAATACGAATGTTGAAGCTGGGCTCAAAATAATGAATGGATTGAGCTGGCATTTTGTGGAGGATGGTTATTTGGGCATAGGAAACCACTGTAGAAAATGGATACCATTTGGACATGCCAAAGTGGTACTTCCTTCACAAAGTGCTCTTCTGAACAGAATAGGAAAATGAATATTTTTGAATTATTTTTGAACTAGGCAAGGAATGTTTTTGACATATTTGACGAAGATATGATCCAAAACATTTATGAGAATTTTTTGGGAATTTTTGGAATAACAGAAATATAGGCTGCTTCACAACCTAGGGCAAAAACTGCCACATGGACATGACACATAGGCAAAACTGATGAGATGGCGCCTAGTCATCACAATCCACCACAATCTATAAGGCTATGACCATCTATATTGGTCATTAACAACTAGAAATAAGGCAGCAGACTAGCACTGTTTGCTTTGTGACCATTTCGTGTAAGGAAATTATGACCTTTCTGACCAAAATGGTCGCAATGGTTTAGGGTTTGGAGCCCCCCGAACAGTTTTTGACCAATTGATCTGAAATGGTCATAGATCTATGACCAATTCTTCCAGGATCACTAACAGAAGGTCACTAGTTGACATATTTCTTGTAGTGTAAACTCGGAGGTGTCGTCCATTCAACACTAGATTAGTTGGATCATGATCAGATCACGAAGAGTACGACTACATCAACCACGTTATATGCGCTTTCGCTTAACAGTCTAAGAGGGTATGTAGACACACTCTTCTCTCTCATTGCTATGCTTCTCATAGATAGATCTTGGTTTTTCATAGGAAATTTTTTGATTTTCATGCAACGTTCCCCATCAAGCCCTTCATTCTCAGGGCCCATTGAAGAAACGACCATTTGACTTTGTCATATGCCTTTCAAAGTCAATTTTAAATACTACTCCATATTACTTGAACCTCAAATGAATGTAGTATGGGATGGATGAAGTACAAACCTAGCTTAATGAATGCCAAATGGGCGACCAAACTTGAGGTGGACGACGGAGGTGCTCGGGCATGGTGGGTGCATTTTGCGTCACTTTTTACCTTGTGTTTTCATACCTTAATTGTATGATATTTCATACTTTACCGCTTTCATGCGACATTTTGCCTAATTTCACCAGTATCTCAAAGAAGCGGGAGATTTCATCTGTTGCTTGGAAAACACCTGTATTTGGGTGAAATCATGCTAATTGACACTAATCAACTGGAAAGAAAACCATCAACGTGGAGCCATCGGAAAGAGAAGACGGTGTGGGGTACGACACCGCCCGCTCGTATTAGCGGTCATTACCGTACAATATCACATCTGCCTGGTTGACTACTTCAACACAGAGGCCCCAGAATCATGAGAAAACAACAACCTTACCTCCATAAGGGATGGGAGGGGCGTCGACAGAAGGGCACTACGAGTCTGCCATGTTGTTGCCTTGATCAAGGAGAATGATGGAAAAGTGTACAACTTAAGTGGACCCTTTTTGATATTCTAGACAATTTTTGAAAAACATGAACGTTTTTTGAAATTCCTGAACAAATTTTGAAAAATTGGAACACCTTTTGGATTTACGAACATAATTTAAAACACAAACACTTTTTGATAACAATTTTTTAAAAGCATGAACATTTTATTGAAACACTATGCCTTTTTGAAAAATAAAAAGAAGAAACGAAAAAGGGAAAAACAAAAAAAGGAAAAACAAAAAAACGAAAATAAAAATAAAAATAAAAATAAGAAACACAAAAGGGAAAACGTAAAAACAAAAATAAAAAATAAAAAGGAAAAAGAAGAAAATGGAAAACCTGTAAAAGAACAAAAACCGGTTGGACCTTCTCGAAGGTTTCTAAAATCGTCTGGCTCGCTGTGGTAATGTGGGCTGGCAAATTTCTTGCGCTGGGAAGTTTGCCTATGCGTGCGCCCGATAATTTGACGCAGAGAGCGTCAAATAGGGGAGCAACTAGTTGGCGAGCGCTTCTTCGGGAGCCTCACAACGATCACTTGGGGGTGGGCTGAGAGCTCGCATCTTGGCGCGCTCTCAGCCGTCACCACGTGTTGTGCTCTTTGTGCTCCCTCAGATTTTGTTTTTATTTCGCACGCGCTTTTGGCTTTTTTTTTCTTTTTGGTTTTCCATCGGTCTCCCTTAGCTTTTGGACCAAAAAACACATTTTTTTCCGCGAAAGGCACGGTTTGCTTCCACGAGAGGCAAGATTTTACTTTCGCGAGAGGCACGGTTGTGCATCTTGGAAACAAAAAAACATGTTTTCTATTTTTCTCCTTCCATGAGAGGCACGGGTCTACTTCCGTGAGAGGCACAGTTGTGCTTTCGCGAGATGCACGGCCGTGCCTCTCGGAAACGAAAAAAAAACATATTTCTATTTTTTTCTTTCCACAAGAGGCACGGGTTTGCTTATGCAAGAGGCACGGTTGTGCTTTCACGAGAGGCACAACCGTGCCTCTCGAAAACAGAAAAAACGTGTTTTCTTTTTTCTTTTTGCTTCAGTGAGAGGCACGGTTTTGCTTCCGCGAGAGGCACGGTCATGCCTCTCGGAAATGAAAAACACAGGTTTTCTGTTTTTTTCTTCCGTGAGAGGCATATTTTTGCTTCCGCGAGAGGCACAGTTATGCTTTCGCGAGAGGCGCGTGCCTCTCGGAAACCGAAAAAACGCATTTTATGTTTTTTCCTTTCGCGAGAGGCATAGTTTTGCTTCCGCGAGAGGCACGGTTGTGCTTTCTCGAGAGGCACGGCCGTGCCTCTCGGGAACGAAAAGAAAACGCCTTTTCTATTTCTTTTTTCTTTTACGAGAGGTACGACTTTGCTTCCGTGAGAGACACGGGCGTGACTCTCGGAAACGAAAAAAAAACTTATTTTCTGTTTTTTTTCATTCCGTGAGAGGCATGGTTTTTCTTTCACAATACGCACGCTTGTGCTTCCGAGAGAGACACACTCGTGCCTCTTTCGAAAACGAAAAAAAACCATGCTCGCGGTTTGGTTTTTTTCGGCCATTTTTTTTGTAAAAATTAAATTCTTTATCAACATGGGATCTAGTTTTGAACATCTCGCCGTGAGAAATTCAATGGTGAAAACGGTTCAAAATTTGGTCTCACGGTTTAGGAGGTAAAACGTTTTGAATAAACGAATCTACAAAAAAAGGAAAAACACTTTCAGGTTGTGACAAGTGGTGCAGAAGATGAGAGTGATCTTTACAAGGAGTACTCCTCAGTTAATGATTTCGTCAAATAGGTTTTTTTAGGGGGACAAATAGGGTTTTCTATGTTCTATATTCTGGGAAAGGCTCAGCCCAGTTATGCTATTGTGCCTTACTATGTCTCGGGCCAAAGTGACGCCTAGCCGACTCCAAAAACTCGGCTGAGACTAGTTTCTTCAGGCCCACTGTTCTTTTAAGCCCAAGCAAAACTCGATCCCGTTCGCTTCGCCGGGTCTCCCATGCCGCCGGCGAGGAGCCCGGCCGCCGGCCTGCGGCGGCGCAAAGTCTTCCTCCCTCTCGTGTTGCTCCTCCCCCTTATTCTACTGACCCTAATCCTGATCTTCCCATCTCGCTCCATCCCCGCGCTCCGCGACGCAGCTCTCAGGTCCCAACAGACCTGCGACTACGCTGCCGGCGGATGGGTGCCCGACTCCTCCGCTGAGTCCCACCTCCGGTACGACCACACGTGCAAGGAGATCTTCAAGGGGTGGAACTGCATCGCTAATGGCAAGCGCAACGGCCACGCCCTCCTCCGCTGGCGATGGAAGCCCGCCGGGTGCGAGCTACTCCCCAGACTCGACCCGTGTTAGACAAAATAGGGTTTGGAACAATGCTCGATACCCTTGGTGGGTACGGCTGTCATATATTTATAAGAGGGAACCGTACAAATACAGGTTATGTTACAACACGTATATCTAATATATACTTAGTCTAACACCCTCCCTCAATCTTAACTATGTCCTGAAACACTCAGAAGGTTAAGATTGCGACGACATCCTTCAAAAAAAGGCAAGGGCAAGGGTTTAGTGAAAATATCAGCAAGCTGATCCTTAGAAGAAACAAACTTAATCTGAAGGAGCTTCTGAGCAACACGTTCCCTCACAAAATGATAGTCGACTTCGATGTGCTTCGTTCGGGCATGAAATACTGGATTGGATGAAAGGTATGTGGCACCGATGTTATCACACCAAAGAACAGGCGGCTGAGTTGGGGAGACCTTCAACTCTCGAAGCAACGACTGCACCCACATGATCTCAGCTGTGGCATTAGCAATAGCTTTGTACTCAGCTTCGGTACTACTCCGAGACACCGTAGCTTGCTTGCGAGCTTGCCAGGCGATCAAGTTAGGCCCAAAGAACACAGCATGTCCCCCCGTGGATCGCCGATCATCAGGACTACCAGCCCAATCGGCATCAGAAAATGCTGAGATCAGTCCAGAACGTGCAGGCTGAAGATGGAGACCATATGAACCAGTGTGACGAACATAGCGTAAGATACGCTTAACAGCTGACCAGTGAGAATCACGTGGTGCATGAAGATACTGGCACACACGGTTAACTGCAAATGATATGTCTGGTCGAGTAATGAGCAAGTACTGCAGTCCACCCACAATGCTGCGGTACTCAGTGGCATCCTCGGGAGAGAGCAAGTCGCCAGCAAGAGCTGTCAGTTTGTCTGTGGTAGACATGGGAGTCGTAGCAGACTTGCACTGCAACATACCTGCACGACGCAGCAGATCCTGAGAGTACTTCT
>NC_041383.1:284923759-284926933 GCF_002162155.2 Triticum dicoccoides | reverse complement strand
CTGAGTAAGAGTCAAGCCACTATCAGAATGAAGAACCTCGAGGCCCAGAAAATAATGCAGTCTCCCAAGATCTTTAACAGCAAACTCAGCACCAAGAGAAGACACAAGCCGATCCGTAGCAGAAGCAGACGAACTGACAAGGATGATGTCATCAACATAGACCAGAATGTACATAGTCACCTCAGGTCGCTGAAGAATAAACAGAGACGTGTCTGCTGTAGAAGGAACAAACCCATGTGCACGAAGAGCAGCGCCAAGACGGGCATGCCACGCACGCGGGGCCTGCTTCAAACCATAGAGAGCTTTGACAAGGCGACACAAATGATGTGGCTGAGCCGGATCAACAAAACCTGGCGGCTGACGCATATAAACCTCTTCTTCCAGAACTCCATGGAGAAAGGCATTCTGAACGTCAAGCTGTCGAAGTGACCATCCGCGAGTAACAGCCAAAGAGAGAAGAACACGGATAGTAGTTGGTTTAATAACAGGACTGAATGTGTCTTCGTAATCAATACCGTACCGTTGTTTGAATCCCTTGGCAACCAGGCGTGCCTTGTACCTCTCAATGGAGCCATCAGCATGTTTCTTCACCTTGAATACCCATTTAGAGTCAATGATATTGACACCAGATGGAGGTGGAACAAGACGCCAAGTGTTGTTTCTTTGAAGAGCATGAATCTCCTGCTCCATCGCAGCACGCCAATGTGGGATGCCAAGCGCTGCTCGAAAATGTCGTGGTTCAACCGTAGGGTCAGCCTCAGCATGCGCCACACAAGCCGCAAGCCACGCGACAGTGCCGTCAGTGCGCTTCTTTGGTTGGAAGATGCCACTTTTGCTGCGAGTATGGGGACGCAGGACAACAGGCGGAGATGGCGCTGGAGCTGCCACACCAGAGGAGCCACTGTCCATCAGCGGCGAGGAGGACGTGCCGGCGGGCGAGTCCGGTGGCACGGTCAGGGTCGGCGAAGACAGACCGGGCGTGACCGGCGTTGACGGACCAGGCGACGAAGACTCAGTGACCTGCGAGGCCGCCGGCCCAGGGGATAGCGCCGCGGGTCCAGCCGGCTCGGCCGACAACTCCGCAGGTTCGGCCGGCCCAGGCGACAGCGAGGCCGCTGGCCAAGACGACTCGGGCACCCCGTCGGATCCACGTGCATGGGGCATGCACGCGTGATCGACGTCGGGGTCAGGCGGAGTAGTGGCGGGGGCAGCCTCGTCGAGCGCCTCGCCTGGCGTAGCAGCAGCAATTGTGGCCGTATCATCATCCAGAAGCTCAAGTCGAGCGCCTCGTCCAGTCCCTGCACCATGGTTAGGCAACAACAGAGGAGAATATGCAGCATCCACAAATTGATCAGGCAAAACTGGAAAAGAGTGCAACTCGGTGACGGGAGTATCGGTTGGTGATGTGAGTGTGGAAAACGGGAAGACAGTCTCATCGAACACAACATCACGAGAAATGTAAACACGATTTGTCGTAATGTGAAGACACTTGTAACCTTTGTGGAGAGGACTGTATCCAAGAAACACACATTGTTTGGATCGATACTCAAGTTTATGCTTATTGTACGGACGAAGATGCGGCCAACACGCACAGCCGAACACTTTGAGTAGGGAGTAATCTGGAGTTTCATTAAGCAACACTTCTAGCGGAGACTTCATGTGAAGACGTCGTGTGGGAATCCTGTTAATCAAAAAACAGGCAGTAACAAAAGCATCGCTCCAGAACCGAAACGGCACAGAGGCATGTGCAAGAAGTGTCAGGCCAGTTTCAACTATGTGACGGTGCTTGCGCTCAGCTGCACCGTTCTGCTGATGTGTATGAGGACAAGACACATGGTGTGAGATGCCAAGCTTCTGAAAGAAGGTGTTAAGGTTACGATACTCACCCCCCCAGTCTGACTGAACATGGATAATTTTGTGCTTAAGCAATCGTTCAACATGTGCTTGAAATTGCATAAAGACATGAAACACATCAGATTTGCGCTTAATAAGATAGATCCAAGTAAAGCGACTGAAAGCATCGATGAAACTGACATAATAGTTGTGACCACTAACAGAAGTTTGGGCATAGCCCCACACGTCTGAAAACACAAGTTCAAGAGGAGCCGTGACAACACGACTTGATACAGAAAAAGGCAACTGATGACTCTTGCCTTGTTGACAGGCATCACACACTAGAAACTCCTTATTACTCGACTCAACAGGAAGACGATGACGATGAAGCACATGGCGCACAATGGGAGTAGCAGGGTGGCCAAGGCGAGAGTGCCACTGCGACGATGACACCCGAACACCACTGAAAACTTGAGAGACTCGTGGCACATCAAGCGCATATAAGCCGTCGCGAGCTCGACCACTAAGAAGAACGTCCCTCGTGTCCCGATCCTTAACAAAAAAATGGAAAGGGTGAAACTCAACAAACACATTGTTGTCACGAGTTAATTTAGGAACCGAGAGTAAACTACGTGTGACTGAAGGAACACGAAGGACATCAAGTAGACGCAAGGTTTTAGTGGTACGTGAAAGGAGAGATGCCTGACCAACATGTGAGATGGGCATACCTGATCCATTGGCCGTGCGGACCTGATCGTGACCGGTGTAGGGCTGGCGAGTGGCCAGCTTGTCAAGCTGGCTCGTCAAATGGTCCGTAGCGCCCGTGTCCATGTACCAGGCAGGATCCACCGAGTATGAAGGAGTGAACCCGGGATCCGGTGTAGCGAGAGCAGCTTGCTTCTCATTGCCCTTCCCATTGTTTCCAATGCCAAGAAAATCTCGTTTAAAGCGACGATGGCAGCGAGACGCCAAGTGCCCCTCAATGCCGCAGAGTTGACACTCAACCCCACCACCACATGCCTCGCAGTGGAGCCGCTTGCGGCCACCCGTCTGAGGTGGAGCGGGCGGACGGGGCTGGTTGCCCGAGGTCGGCGGCGCTTTCTGCTTGGCACCGCGGGCGCCCCCGCGGAGAGCAGCGTTCGCAGAAGGACCCTCCGTGTAGACGCCAACGGAGCGGCGAGCAGCGAGCCTCTGTTCGGTGTTGAGGAGGCGTGCGTAGAGATCGCGAGGCGGCATCGGCGTGTCACGTCCATTGATATTTTCAACAAGAGAATCATAGTCCTCATCAAGCCCATTGAGAATGAACGAAGTAAACTCCTCGTCACGGAGAGGCTTCCCAAT
>NC_041383.1:284916401-284923609 GCF_002162155.2 Triticum dicoccoides | reverse complement strand
ACCTTGTTGAAGAAGGCCGTGACGGAGAGATCATTTTTCTTGACCTCACCCAGCTGGTTGCGAATGGCAGAGGAACGGGCCAGCGACTGCGAGGAGAAGCTGGAGTCGAGCGTGGCCCATGCGTCCCTCGACGTTGCGGCAAAGACCACCATGCCGGCCACGGAGGGAGTGAGCGAGGACTGAATGGCACCCAAAATAGCTTGATCCTGAGCGATCCACCGACGATGAGCAGGGTTGGACACCATGACGGAGCCACCAGCGGCCGAGGGCACCGGAACCATGGCCGGGGGACACGGCAGCGTACCGTCGACATACCCCTCAAGGTAGTGACTACGCATCAGCGGCAACACCTGAGCGCGCCACAGGAGGTAGTTGTCGGCAGAGAGCTTCACCGTTACCAGATGAGCAAAGTGGAACGGTCCTGGTTCAGCCACCGGTGCGGAGAGCTGCGAGTCATACGTCGGAGGAGCACTGTATGGAACCAGCGCATCGGCCGACGGAGGCGCACGGTAGTGTTGGTGATGACCGTAGGGCGCCGTGGGAGATACGCCGTAGGGCTGCAGGGGCAGCGCGGTGTACGGCGCAGGGGCGGCGTAGGGCGCGCCATACGGCGCCTCGTAGGACACCGCGGAGGACGGAGCATACTGCGCTGGCGACGGCGCAACGTACGGCGCGGGATACGGCCCCCCGTAGGGTACCTGGACGGGGGCACCATGAGGGCCTAAAGCCGGCGGCAGATCACGAGACGGAGTCCCGCCGTAGGGCAGCGACGCAGCCGTGTTGTAGAAATTCTGCGGCAGAGACGCATCACGAGAAATCAATCCATCACGGGGCTGCACACGGGAGTTCAATCCATCACGGGGCTGCACATGGGAGTTCAATCCATCACGGGGTAGTTGTGCAGAGGCAACGTAGGAGTTTGGCTCCAGAGATGCATCATGGGCGAGCGATGGATGCATCGCGGGCGATCGGGGCGCTGGTGGACGCGAGCCCGATGCAGCCGGACGGGCCCAGGCGAGCGGCGTGGAGGCCATGAAAGGCGATTCCATCGCCAGGGTTGACGGAGGCGGCACGGCGGCGGAGGCCGACGCGGCGGCGGCAAAGGAGGCGGAAGCACGGCGCGGATCGAACGCGTCGTCTGATACCATGTTAGACAAAATAGGGTTTGGAACAATGCTCGATACCCTTGGTGGGTACGGCTGTCATATATTTATAAGAGGGAACCGTACAAATACAGGTTATGTTACAACACGTATATCTAATATATACTTAGTCTAACAACCCGCTCCGGTTCTTAGAGCGTCACAGGAACACCAACATTGGTTCGTACTCACCCATTTCGCTGTGTTTGGTAGCTAGTGCTTGAGAGTTGAGATGTGACTCCGTCTGCAGAGTGAAGCCTTTTTGGTGTAGCCTCCTTGTAGAGTTGGAGTTTTTGGCGTCTTTGAAAAAAATCCTCTGTATAGAACGTGGTAATACTTGCGGTGCTTACTACCCATTGTCATAGATCGGCATTCAAGAAACGTCTCTATGCCTTGCTTGGTCTACTAAGCAAGGTAGTAGTATGGTATGCGGATAGATATGTGATTGGTTTCCTGTACTGTTGAATGTGTTGAAATTTACATATGTAGCTGTGCGAATGTCATCTTGTAGTGTGGTCATGTTGGGGCATGGTCAGTTATTATGATTCTTGCTGCATAATGATCATAAATTGTATAAGAGGAAATTGGGTCAATGCATACCTTAAGTGATACAGCTTCTTGGTTCAGATTTATCTGTTTGTCTACGTGTAGTGTATTCAGTCATTTCAGTGACCCCTTGAATATGCTACCACACGTTGATGTATGTTCAATGCTTTGTTGTAGGATTTGTGGGTGATTCTTTGAATCGAAACATGTTTGTCTCATTGGTCTGCATGCTCAGGGGAGTGAACGGAGAGGTTCACAAGTGGCGTCCAGCAGGGGCAGACCGAGGTTTCACATTCCTACGCTACAACCTCACCCTCGCATACCACCGAACTAATCTTTTGGTACGCTATGGCAGGTAACGAGTGCCATTTGTATTAGTACCAAAATTTAGTTCTTTGGAGATGGATGTAACTTCTATTGTTATGAGTTGTCTAAGAATTATATATCCACAATGTGGGTCGTTGCTTTCAGTTTTGGACTCTAGTTCTAATTTGGTAGTATTGCAATGCTTCCAGTAAACCATTCTTGGTACTTGATTTTGAGAAAAATTAAGGTTGCTATTAATAGTCTTTTCTCGCCGGTTCACCATTTTTCTTTAAATTGTTTTGTTTGCCTAATATTTTAGACAGTCTACTGTTTCCCTAACCTTTTTCTGTGTATTAGAGGGTGACTCATAGATCTTTTCATGGATGATGCTGTAACTCATCTATTTGGTTATCATTGATCAAAACTATATTGTTGGTTCTGTAGCTGGTCAGCCAGTCCAAACGGAGGTCCCCTAGAATCTCTTGGATACAAGCAAGGCCACAGGATTGATGTTGATATTGCCGACCAAACATGGGCAGAGGCACCAAGCTTCCATGATATTCTTATTTTCAATACAGGACATTGGTACGTGACATCACAATTCTTAAGGCATATAAGCTTTAAATGAACAGTTGATCAGTTGTCCAATGTTAGCTCCCCATTAATAATTGGTGATCCTGAATCCTAATATTTAAACCCTCTGAGTAATCAGTTAATAGCTCAATACTGTGTTGTTTCTCTTCCATTTATTGTTATTTTGTAATGTGCCTCTTCCTCGGCCTCAGTGCACTCAACGAGATGTCTAGAAGGTATCATTCACAATATGTGTTGTTTACCAAGGCACATAACATCAGAAAGAAATGATTGTTTTGATAGATTGCTTTCATTATCTGATTGGTGCTATTGAAGTATTTTGATTAACCTATTGATGGTAATGATGGAAAAGGATATGCGGTGTTATCTGATTATTGTTATTAGATATGCCATATTTCCTGGCTTCTTTTGCTAACTATTTTTATGTGCTGAGCTAGACGAATCTATGACCACTCTAGCACATATAAAGGGCAAGATAACCAAGCTATTTCCTGAAACTTGTTTTTTGTGTGCATTCGTATTTCGTATTACTGGGCTCATCCCCCTCTGCTTTATACAGGTGGTGGTCCTCTTCAAAGTTTGATCCAATACAGTCACCGATGCTCTTCTTTGAGAAAGGGAAGCCGATTATACCTCCTTTACTGCCACCTGAAGGACTGGATTTGACTCTTAAACACATGGTACGCTTGTGGTTGTCTCTTGAGTTTTCTGAAAATTCCTGTTTACTGTTCCTTGTCTGATAATGTTGAATCAGACTGTCTGTCCAACCGGATATACCGGAAGTTAGGCCCTCATCTGTTCGGGTTCGCTTAAACCTTAAAAGAACATTTTGCCGATAACAACCATGAAAAGATGTTGATTCGAGGGAGAGGTACCTCCAGACTGGATCGAGCAGCTGTCTGGTGGCTCGTGCGAGTGTTTGCAGTCCATACTCCAAACAGCCCGTGCAAGCTCGTGCGAGTGTCTGGTGCTCCAAACAGCCACCATACGGGCCTGCACGGGACTGGGACAAGGGGGGGCTCCTCTTCTAGGTCACCCCCTCTCATGGGGTTGGGCCCAAGAGCCAGATCTAGATGGGCTAGGGCCCATACCGGTTCAACACTCCCCCTCAAGATGGGTGGTAGATATCTATCATGCCCATCTTGTCACACGCCAAGTTACAGTCCTTTGTACCCAGTCCCTTTGTTAAGCAATCTGCAAACTGCTGCCAGAGCTGACATGAGTAAGGCTGATGATCCCAACATCAAGTTTCTCTTTAATGAAGAAGCGATCAATTTCCACATGCTTCGTCCTATCATGTTGAACTGGGTTATTAGCAATGGCTATAGCTGACTGATTGTCACACCACACCCTCAAGGGTCCCTTCCTCAAAAGCTTCAACTTGCACAGTAGGTGCTTCACCCAGAGCATATCACACAACCCTTGAGATAATGCTCTATACTCAGCTTCTGCTGTTGATCAGACACAACAGTCTGTTTCTTGCTTCTCCATGACACCAAATTTCCTCCCACAAACACACAGTATCATCTTGACAGCTAGCCCAATCAGAGTCACTATAGCCATCCACCTCAAGATGTCCACTCTTTGCAAACCACAACCCTTTACCCGGAGTACCCTTCAAATATCTCAGGATTCTGTGAACAATGTCAAGATGCCCACTCCTTGGTTCATGCATGTATCTGCTCACCACCCCCACGGCATACGTAATGTCAGGCCTGGTATGACACAAGTATAATAACCTCCCAACCAGCTTTTGATAATCTTCCTTATTCACTAGCTCACCTGATTGTGCTGTTACTTGATGATTTTGTTCAATCGGAGTAGGGGCTGCACGACATCCCATCATGCCCATGTCAGCCAAGAGATCCAAGGTGTATTTTCGTTGGCACAAAGATATTCCCTTCTTTGTCCGAGCCACTTCTATGCCAAGGAAGTACTTTAGATTGCCCAAGTCTTTTACCTCTTGCTCAGACACCCCTTCACTCTCTTTATTTCCTCCTCATCATCTCCAGTGATGATGATATCATCAACATACACTGCAAGAATGTTGATCTTCTTATCAGTGTGTCTATAGAACACCGTGTGATCACCATTACATTGGCCATACCCCATATTCCAAACAGCCCGTCTGAACCTATCAAACCATGCCCTTGGCGATTGCTTCAGACCATACAAGGATTTCTTCAGCCTGCATACCTTCCCCGTAGTCTGTTCTGTGCCAAAACCTGGTGGTATCTCCATGTATACCTTTCTTTCAAGTCACCATGTAAGAAGGCATTCTTGACATCTAACTGGTGCAATTTCCACCCAAAGTTTACAGCACACGAGACCAATACCCTTACTGTGTTCATCTTTGCAACTGGAGCAAATGTCTCATCGTAGTCAATTCCATAAGTTTGACTATATCCTCTGGCGACCAATCTAGCCTTCTATCGTTCCACCTTGCCCTCAGGATTCTGCTTCACGGTAAAAATCCACTTTCAACTCACTGCTTTCTTTTCTGCCGGCAATGTGGTTAGCACCCATGTCTTGTTTTTTTTCAGTGCTTCTAACTCCTCTATCATCGATTCACGCCACTTTGTATCTTGCTTCACAGCCTTCCAATCCTTAGGGATAGACACAGTTTGTAGAGAGGCAACAAACGCCTTGTATGAAGGTGACAAAGCCTTGTAAGACACAAAATTGCCAATATCAAGGTCATCACAAGCATCATCCTTTGGCAGAGCCTTCCTTGCTACCTCACCCTTCCTTGCCGCTTCACGTGTAGGTTTTCGCAACGCAATGGGCTGCTCTACTGTGTTACAACAGCTTGCCTCACTGCCTTGCTGCTCCCCTTGCACTCTTGCCTCACTGCCTTGCTGCTCCCCCTGCACTCTTGCCTCCCTGCCTTGCTACTCCCCCTGCACTTGTGGTTGCCGTCGAGAGTACACCAAGGTATTCGTCTGCCATCGATCCTGAACAGGAACATGGAGAGCACCAATCTTAAGTGTATCGACACTTGGCTCGACATGAGCCTGCACATCATCATCGGTGAGGGTACTAAACGGAATTGTACCCACTATTGGTTGAACCTAAGCCCGCACATCATTATCAGTGTTAATGTCCACAGAATCACCATGAGTATGAGACACAGCCTTCTCCCCCTCTTGACCATCACGCACAGGGTGTAGGTGGTCAAGCTCTGCAAACAGTAGACTGAGATCAGTCGGCTCACCATAGAATGGCTCAGACTCCCTGAAGGTAACATCCATACTTACAAACCTGCGTTTTTCAGAGCGGCACCAACATTTATACCCTTGCTGACTAGACGAGTATCCCAGAAAGACACACTTCACTGCCCGAGGATCAAGCTTTCCAACAGAAGGTCGGTGATCACGAACAAAGCAGATACTGCCAAACAACTTTGGGGGAACAACAAACTTATTATCTCCAATGAGCAACTCAGACGGAGATTTCATGCCTAGTATCCTGGAAGGTGTCCGGTTGATCAAGTATGTGGCTGTCATAACTGCATCATCCCACAAGAACTTAGGCACATTCATGGTAAACATCAACGACTAAGCAACCTCAAGAATATGACGATTCTTCCTTTCGGCCACTCCATTCTGAGGGGGGGGGGTGTCCGAACATGAAGTTTGATGTAGAATCCCTTGGTCAGCCATGAAAGCCCCAAAACTGTTGTTCACATACTCCGTGCCATTGTCAGTCCGGAGCACCTTGACCTGCACCTGAAACTGGTTCTCTACAAGAGCATGGAAGTTCTGAAAACAGCTAAACACCTCATCCTTGTGACGCATCAAGTAAATCCAAGTCATACGAGAATAGCAGTCAATAAAGGTAGCAAAATACTTCTTCCCATTCATTGACACTAGGGGGGCTAGTCCATACATCCGAATGAATAAGCATAAAAGGAGATATGCTCCTGAGCCCCTTACTCACATATGAGGCTCGTGTGTGTTTTGCATATTCGCAAGCATCACACGTCAGCTTGCCCTTGCCTATGCCACACATAACATCCGGAAATATTCTACTCATCTTATCAAAAGATACATGCCCCATCCTACAGTGATGGATCATCGCCTGCTTCTCCTTGTCCTCCATGGTCACAGCACACACCAAGTCCGGCTGCACCTCCTGGTCCATGTACCAGAGCCCCCTACGCCTGGTGCCAGTCCCAACCGCCTGGCTCGTCTGTCGCTCCTGAATCAAGCAACCGAACTTGTCAAGGATCACACGACATTCTATTTGATCAATGAGAGCACTGAAAGTGACCAAATTGACAGGAAAGGCTGGCACATGTAAAACTGACGATAGGGAAATGGTTGGAGCGCACTTTACTGTACCAACCCCTATGACAGGCTGTTTTATGCCATCAGCCGTTTGTATGGTGCCCGTGTGAGAGGGAGGATGCTTATTGTAAGACTCGAACACACATGATTTACTAGCAACATGCTTAGATGCTCCAGAGTCAAGAAGCCACTCTGGAGCACTCTCATTAGTAGCAAGAGATGCTCTTTCCGGATTACCTTCATCAGTGGAGGCTCAGTGAGCAAAATCTCCATAGACAACATCATCTACATCTTTGCCTTTGGACGTACCAGTCTCTCCTGCAACGGCCAT
>NC_041383.1:284902664-284916059 GCF_002162155.2 Triticum dicoccoides | reverse complement strand
CCCCATGAGGCCTCTGAGTATCCACCTCTGCCTCTAGCACTTCTGCCTCTGCCTGTTCCCCCTCTGTTATATCCCCTGCCTCTGCCACGAGTTGGACATTCTCTCTTCCAGTGACCTACCTCCCCATAGATATGACATTTGGTGGGATCTCCCCACTCCATGCGCTTAGTGACTGCAAAGGTCGAAGTTGGCACAACCTTCATGTCTGCATGCTCAAGAGATAGGCGCACCTCCTCTTGAGTCATCGCTGCAACAACCTCGGGAATGGTAGTCAGACTAGGTTGGCGCAACAGGGAAGCCTTCCTGGCATCAAAGCAACCTTAGAGGCCAGCCAAAAATTTCACCACACGCCTGCGTGCCATCCACTTGTCCCTGACTCGATTGAAGCCGCGTCATAGAGTTCCAGGGGATCACAATTATCCTGGTCAGCCCACAACGCCTGCAGTTCTGCCACGTATGTCATCACTGACATGCCATCATCTTGGCGCAACAACCTAATCTTGTCCTCAATCTGAACAATGAGCATGGCATTGCCCTTGCCAGAGTACTGGGTGGATAGAATCTTCCATATCTCAGCAGGAGTGGATAGCCCCTCCACAGAGCGTCCAATGGAGGGCACCACGGAGTTCAACAACCACACCATAAGTACAGAGTGGATGACTTTCCACCTCTTGCCCTCTGCACTACTCTTGTCCCCTGGTTCTACAACGGTGCCCAACAAATGTCCATCAAGCTCCTTCTGCTCCACAGCCCACAAAGCCCTCCTGGACCAGCTCAAATAATTAGTGGCCTCCTCTAGCTTCATGTCCAGGGGCGACATTTCGAACTTTTGAGCCACTTCCTGTCTAGGAACGATTGTTAGAGTACGTAATGGGCCTGGGCTGGCGGTATAGCCCGTTAGTCTTAGGGTTAATTAGAGATAAGGGTCGCTTGCTTAGGGGTCAAGTAAGCCTTGCTTGGGAGTCAAGTAAACGTCTCTATATAAAGAGAGGAGATGTATCAATCTAATCAAGCAAGAATTAAGAAGGAAATCCCTTTCCTCTTGCCCGGCCGTGGGCAAAAGGCCCCCGGCCGGCCCTCTCGCGCCCTCCTTCTAGCAGCGCCATAACAATTTGGTATCAGCTAGCTTCGGTTCGATCATGTCTTCACCGCCGCCAAACCCGTCTCTCCCGCTGCCGGTCACCTTGTTGCCTCCGGCGACCACCACGACCGTCGCCCCGCTCCTGCTCGCACCGGGATCCTCCGTCGCGCCCGCCCCCGCCGTCCTCACCTGGGAGGAGGTGTCCGGGGTGCTGCGGGACCTAACCCAGGCGGTCCAGGAGATCCGTTTGTTCTTGGCCGGGTCCTATGGGCCGCACCAGGCTGCGCCGCCAATCGCCGCCCCCGGGCTGCACCAGCCTTCGCCGCGCTCACCGGGCCGCTGCAGCTGCCATCCATCGCCACCACCGCCCAGCCCTGGCTGCAGTGGCAGCCGCCGCTTCTGGCGGCCTCCGCCGCACCCGGCGCTCCGCCGCAGCTACCGCTGCAGCTGCAGCATCCACTGGCGGTCAGCTCCGCCGCCCAGTATGGGATGCCCTACGACGGGAGTGCGATGACCTCGTTCCCATCAGCGCCGCCGCCATCCCAGGGCGTCCACATCCAGCAGATCAAGTCCCCGCCGTCGCCGTCAGCGCTTCCGTCTTGGATTGCTACCCGCCACGTGTCGGCGGCGGTGAGGCTGCAGGCTGCTGCGCGCGGCCTCCTAGCGCGTCGCGTGTGCGGGAGATGCGTGGTCTGCAGCTGTCGCTCCTCCAAGTTGCCCTTCGCTGTGCAAAGGACCTCGATCTCGTCCACTGTGTCGGGGATCTTGGGCATGCGGTTTCCCCCATGGGCGGCGGACATGCTGTTTTCCCCGCGGGCAGCGACCTCAAAGTCTGCGACATCGGCGGTTGGGGGGGGCACCCCTCCTCGTCATTCTCCATCGCAAGACCTCCACTCTTCCCTGTGCGGTGCAGACCAATAGTCGTCCGGCGGGGAGAAGGCAGGGTGTCACCGATAGGAGTGCACAGCGGTGCACCACTGCTTTCCGCCGCCGGCCGCCGCGAGGGCGCCTTTGCTGGTCGCTCTTGCGACCACTTCCAGGTGGCCATACACATGCACTCCTTTGGTCCAGGTGGTGTCCATGGGATCCAGGTGGCTATACACGTGCACGTCCAACGTGCGGATGGTGTCCACTTTTTGTTGAGGGGTTCCAAAATAAAGCGTCCCAGTCCATTTCAGGTTGAGAGTCATAAAACAAGCCGAGATGTAAAAGGCTTGTTTTTAGGTGTTAGGTTTGTGTTGCGTCGAGTCATGGTTATAAGTTGGTTAGGCTGCAGCTCGAGGACAAGTTGTATGTCCAGGTGGGGTGTAGTGTTAGAGTATGTAATGGGCCTGGGCTGGCGGTATAGCCCATTAGTCTTAGGGTTAATTAGAGATAAGGGTCGCTTGCTTAGGGGTCAAGTAAGCCTTGCTTGGGAGTCAAGTAAACCTCTCTATATAAAGAGAGGAGATGTATCAATCTAATCAAGCAAGAATTAAGAAGGAAATCCCTTCCCTCTTGCCCGGCCGTGGGCAAAAGGCCCCCGGCTGGCCCTCTCACGCCTTCCTTCTAGCAGCGCCATAACAACGATGGCCCCAAAGTTGGACTCGACGAGGATCTTAGTGAGCTTCTCGAAAGCCTCGGCAAGAGCATTTGGTTCAGCCATCGTTTGGCGGGATAATCAGCAGCAGCAACCCTCAGGACAGCACACTTTAGCTGTAGCAGCTCTCAACAGCAGCAGCAGAACTTAGCCTCAGCAAGTCTTCTTTCCCAAACAGCACCACCACCACCACAGCACCAAGCACACAGCAGCAAGTCCACAGAAAAAAAACCCTTAGTAAAGCACACAGCAGCAGCTCACAGCCCCTCACGAGCAAGCTGCAGAGTCAACAACTCTTGGAGAGTAGGAGCAGTAGCAGCAGGACACTCCAGCAGTCCAGCCCAAGCTCTTCCTGTTTCAGATTGAGCACTCTAGCAGCCTGCGCAGGATCACCCCCGCCAGCCGCCTCTCCTCCTAGCGTCCTCCTCCACCTGGCCACCTGGGCCTCCTGCCTGTCCTGCTCCTGTGGGAGCAGCTCCTCCTCCTCCCGCACCCTCAGGCGCTGCCTCTCCTTTATCCTCCTCCGCCTCTTCTCCTGCCGGCCCCACACCTCCGCGTCACAGCACAGCCGCCTCGCGCGCGCGCACACAGCCCCGCACGCAGCCGTCTCTGTCGCGCCTGGCCCCGCCGGACCCCGCCACCTCGCCAGCGAGCAACTACGCCGCCGCCGCCGCCTCCATAGCCTGGTCTGATACCATGTTGATTCGAGGGAGAGGTACCCCCAGACTGGATCGAGCAGCTGTCTGGTGGCTCGCGCGAGTGTTTCACTTGTGTGGCGGCTTGGCTCCTCTTCTAGGTCACCCCCTCTCATGGGCTTGGGCCCAAGAGCCAGATCTAGATGGGCTAGGGCCCATACCGGTTCAACAAAAGATCATCGTATATGAGCAGCAGGTAAGGGATCAAACTTAGGACCTCTCGCCACCATTCGCGCAGGCATGGGATGCCCAGTACCTGCTGGGCTGCATTCCTTTTATGACCAAGTCACCATGTATAACTGCTATGATGTGTTTCCCAAGTATATATGAAGTCAAAGCTTCCTCCAAACTGACTTGAGAATCAATTAAATGTGATTTTTTACGCATTAAACCGGCGGTTAGACCAGCGAAGCGGTGGGCCATTCTTGATCATTTCACTCATTGAAATAGTCTATAAGAGACGCAAAGCTTTTTGTGTTTTCTCAAGAAAAAAATTGGGTTGATTTTGACTTGAATATTTTCACACTACATTATGTCTAAATGACTTGTCTAAATATGCCCTAGCAAAGAAGAAAAATATCTGCTTTGCTGTTTAATATCATCATGATATTCAACTTTCACTCTAACACTATGAATAATTTTTTTCATCAGATAACATTTGTGAACAAAGCAATGAGACCCAATGGATTGAAATTCTTCAGCACTCAATCTCCTAGACATTTTGAAGGTGGTGATTGGAATGAAGGTGGATCTTGTCAACGTGACCAACCCTTGTCCTCTGAAGAGGTATCGAAACAACAGTATGTTGATATTTGGATTGCGCTTTTTCATCTTCTGCTGCATGCTTCCATTTTCTTCTCCTTTTTTCTTTCAAAATCATACGTATTATTGTTATACTCTTTTTAGTATGTTCAATTGTTGGTAGGTAGTCTTAATGTGATAAATGACAGAAGTTGTTTAAATCAGAACTCACAGTTGTAATATGGAGTGAAACAGATGTTCTAACAAGGGGATACTAGGACTGCACCATAGTCTTGTTTGCCAAAAGCATATGCATGTCTATATGTTAGGTTTTTAAAGTAGTTGTAAGGCCATAAGCTATCACACACATGTGATTTGTGTATCTGAACAAGAGTGCTGTCTGTTTCACCTCAAAATAAAGAAACATGAATTTGATTCCTCTGGTTGCCTGACATTGCACCTTTCCATGAAGTACTCCAATCGCTTATCAATCACTTTCAAGTTTTAACAGAAAAAAACCTGCTTTGTAATTTTTTCCCCTAACAGAAAAAACAAGCACTTCAAGTCTGAAGCGCAAACGGCTTGACTAAAGAGAACAAACATCCGTATGACATAAAAAAGAGTTGCACTTGTCAACATATCTCCTCTGTGATCATCAATGCCTTGCATGGATTCCAATATAGCATAGCATTTGCAAATGCACGGTTATTACCCCCCCAGAAAATATGCAGTATCTGGCAGACAATCTGATCTTCGTATATTTATTTACCTCTGCTGGAATAACACTTTCCTGCTGAACATGAAATCAATCTCTTGAAAGTTACTGAATGTGTTTATATTTCAGTGTTGCTGCAATATATATTTTTTCCCTTTGGTCTAAATACCAAATATTGGGCTGTAGAAGGTTGGTGATTGTTTGGAGCCTGGAGTTTTGAGATTAATATGTTGAGCAAAACTGGTCTAGGTCAAAGAATTTTTCTCCTTGGACAACAACGGCACAAACATAGAAGCACGCTTGGTAAACCAGCACTTGATGAAGGCTCTGGAGCAGTCTACTACCTTCAGAGTTTTGAACGTCACTCACATGAGTGAATTCAGAGCTGATGCTCATCCGGCGACAACCGGAGGAAAGAAGCACGACGATTGCATGCATTGGTGTTTACCAGGACCAACCGATGCATGGAACGATTTGCTAGCAGCAAGTCTTGCGGCAATTCAGAGCTAGCCTTGTGAGAAAATTTCCCCAATTTTTTTCTTGGGGTATGAATACGTTGGAGCATTATCCGTTGTCACAGAAGAGATTTCCTCCGAATACCAAACTGTAGCTTTAACCCAGTATTGGAGTTTTACGACGTGTACTCCTGAATCCTAGAATAGCTTAATTGGATTTGTTTGTTGAACGATCAAACAGAGTGGAGTTTTCTCCCACACCGACTTATCTTTCCATGTGACACCGACACTAAAAGGCAGGCTGCATTATTTTGTGCATATATATTTGCAAGATCTAATTGGAAACTATGTTGTTGTGGCTATACAAATACTTTGACTTTTGCCTGTCATGTCGATGTTTTTGCATGTTTGCTAAATATCGGGCGCCTGAAAAAATTTCAGTCGTCAGTAACTGCTTCTGTTTCGCATGCTTGCATAATCCCCTTTTGTTTCATCATGAAGCTCAGGCACAATTCCCTTTCCCTTTTGTTATACTTTTTTTTTGCGGGGAACCTTTTGTTATACAACTACTAGACCTGATTTGTTTACTTATTTCAGACATTGGACTATACCTGGTCTCTTTGCTGATTATATACATGTACGAGTGCAATTATTTGATGATTAGCACACGCTGACCTGATTTGTCATCTCCTTTCCCTACGTGCAGCCCATTTACAATCTCCTTCATGTATTGCTCCTCACGTCGTCTCAAGCAACGTGCTCGCGTGTAGGACGAAAGGAATCAAACCAGCTCCCGCGCAAAACTATATAACCAGCACTAGAACCAACCTCAGGTCAATCCATCTGTCAACAGTTCATTTCTCCGACGAGCGCGATGAGGACGGCGTTGTCGCTTCTCTCCTTCCTCACCGTCTCAGTGCTTATCCTCGCCCCCATGGCGATGGCGGACGGCTACAGCCAGCCGCAAGACTACCAGCCGCCGGCCTACAGGAAGCCCGCGGACGGCCTTGTCGCCGGATACTACGGCGAGTCGTGCCCCGACATGGAGGGCATCGTCCAGAGGGCCGTCAAGAAGGCCTTCGCCGCAGACTACACCATCGCCGCGGGCCTCATCCGCCTCTTCTTCCACGACTTTGCCGTCGGGGTATGCAATGCATGCAAGAATTATCATACGATTCATTTCTCTCCACAGATCATCAATCTGCACTGTTCTGATTAATTTGATCGATAATCAGGGGTGCGACGCGTCGATCCTGATAGATGCGCCGGGGAGCGAGAAGTACGCCGCGGCGAGCAAGACGCTCCGGGGCTTCGAGCTCATCGAGGCCATCAAGACGGAGCTGGAGGCCAAGTGCCCCGAGACCGTCTCCTGCGCCGACATCCTCACCGCCGCCACCCGCGACGCCAGCAGGGAGGTGGGAGTGAGCTACTGGCCTCTCGTCTACGGCCGGAAGGACGGCCGCCAGTCCCGCAAAGAGGCCGCCGACAAGTACGTGCCCATGGGCCGCGAGAGCGTCACAGACCTCGTCGCCTTCTTCGAGTCCATGGGCCTAAACGTCCGCGACCTCGTCGTCCTCTCCGGCGCGCACACCATCGGCAAGGCCAGCTGTGCCGCCGTGAAGCCGCGTCTGTGCAAGAGCAAACCGGAGACGCTGGACGGCAAGTACGGTGACTTCCTGAGGCGCAAGTGCCGCGGCGGCGACGCGGAGCACGAGAGAGTGGAGCTCGACGGCGTCACGCCCACGGCGTTCGATAACGGGTACTACAAGAACCTGGAGCGCAGGATGGGACTCCTGGAGACGGACCAGAAGATGCTCCATGACTCCCGGACCAGGAGCTTCGTCCAGGAAATGGCCAGAGAGCCCGAGGAATTCAAGCGCCAGTTCGCCGAGTCCATGCACTGGCTCGGCAACGTGCAGGTCCTCACCGGCAGCGAGGGCGAGGTCCGATCCAAGTGCTCCGCCGTCAACTACTGATCCATCCACATTATATACGTCGGCGAAACAGCATGCGCATCTCGGTTAATTTGTTGGTTCAGGAGCGAAATGTTGCTTGCCTTTTTTGGTTTAATTCATACTTGTTTTGGTTAATCTTTTTTAAACTACCTATATACTTATACTTCTTTGTGGTGTAAAGTCATGGCGTGTGTCAGACATACTTTTGCCTCCCATTTTTTTAACACAGCACAGACGCAAGCGCTCGTATATACGCGCATACACTCACCTCTATGAACGCACACACGCACATCCTACCCTTATGAGCACATCCGAGAGACTGAGCCGACATATCATATTGAGATTTTACGAAGTCACCGTAGACACCTTGTAGTTGATGGAAACATCTCCTCCCACTAAACGCATGTCACCGGAATTTCTGAAATAAATCCAGGATAAATGCGAGCACCAAGATTGAACCCTGATGGGCTGGGATATCACAGTCCATCTAACCATCCAACCACAGGTTGGTTCGCCTTTTGCCTTCCATTGATTGGAGCCGATGAATGATCTTTTTCAATGTCTTTTTCTCTTTTCGAATTACCCAAATCCATTATAAAAGTTCACTGGAAGCATTCCAAATATAAATTAAAATTAACTTGTTTATCATTATTTTCTATAGAACTTCATGGACTGTATGATTTCAATCAAGGAGCCCTTTACGGGATGACTGGTGCTAGGCAGCGTCGGTTGATCCATCGGAAGCCACTATAGTCTTCTTATGTGAGGTCGAGGTCATCTAATCCTTGCTTCTCATCCTGAAAAAAAAGTCCTCCTTATCTTCTCCTTCATGTCTTGTCACTCCCGGTCTCCTGCACATGGCATGGTTTGCTCCGCTCGCAACTCCACCGTTCGATAATGAGGATATGACACCTGGGCATACCAGGTAGGCAGGCATTGGATCAACCATGTCATCTACCAAGGTGTCGAGTCGGCCATTCGAGCGCACCAACCTCGGAGACAAGGAAGCAGAAAGCTACCCGTGCATGTTTTGTTCGACCAAGGGTCGTAAACCCAAAATTATTCCGATCCGGGCCATGTAACCCCTAGCTCAGCAGAGTATATAAGGCGAGCAAGGGCCCTCTCGGGCCAGGATGACATTCCAGAGCCATCTAGTAAGGCCATGCTTGGCAACTCAATAAAGATTTCCTCCTTTATTAAGATAGAATGGTATTTTACTAGTCACCAACAAAAACACCAGAAATCCATTCAATTGTATGGTGCTGTTTGGCAGGTGGTTATGTCTAAGAGCACCAAAACTCCAAACAATCACCGCGCACACCGCATGGAGGAGTTCATCGCGCAACGGGCTTCTGGACACTTGATACATTTCAAACATATCTATAAATTTCGATTGTTTCATACTATGTTTATATTATTTTGGCATAGTTTTGAAATCAATTTTTATCATTTTTCTAGATTAACCTATTAACTCAGTGCCCAATTTTTCAATTTATAGGAAAATCAATTTTACAGAGCTCCAATACCCCCCAAAATTGCACGAATCATTTTTCCTCGGGAAGCTTCCAAAGGGCTTAAGACCCACCAGAGGGGCCCCACAGCCTCCACACAGCCCCACCATGCGGCCAGGGGCGCGTGGCCCCCCTGAATCTCCTATCCACCGCCTTTCGACGCATATTTCTTTTTCGCTCCAGAAACCCTAAACATCGAGGAGTTATTATGTTTCTGCCGCCGCACCTCTCTGTTCCTTGGCGATCCGATCCAATTGGTAGCCCTTTCCCGGTACTCTGTCGGAGGGGGAAATCATCATGGTGGCTATCTTCATCAACTTGAAAGTCACCATGAGCACATGTAAATAGTTTCCTTTGGACTATGGGTCCATATCAGGAGCTAGATGGTTTTCTCTCCATTGCTTCTCAATACAATGATCACATGAGCTGCCCTACATGCCCGCGGTCCATCTGATGTAGTATGTTGGTGCGTTTGTTGCAGTGTGATGAATTGTCATTTGATGGTCAGATTTATCGATGAGTCTTTTAGAGATCTATTTGGTTTCTTTGTTGCATAACTCTTATTCATATATGCTCTATGATTTAATTGTCTTTGTTTGAAAAAGTTTGATATTTGATCCCCAAAAGTGGGGGTTGTGTATGATAGCTGGGTTCAATCTTGCAAGTAATTTACCGCAGTGACAGAAAGTGGAAAAATATTGTATCGTGTTGTTGCCACCAGGGATAAAAAGATGATTACGTAATTGACCTTTGAACGCAGGGTGAAGACAATATATCATCGAATTCATGTCATCATACTTAAAACAGTACTCTGTTTTTACTTAATACTTTAATATGCATGATGGAAAGCAGTCATGGGTGGAGTATTAGTTATAGATGCAGTTGGATAGATATTTGCGTCTGATGCTCATATGCTAGTTATGCATGGATAGTCATAGTTATAAAACTATAATTTAATCGATACACAACTGTAATTTGTTCACCACGCCCTTTTGGTGAGAAACCACTAGTGAACCTAAGGATTTCGGTCCATTATTCTTCCTATTTCCTTCAACCCCGATCACATGCTCTTTTTTAAAATTCCTTGTTTTTTACTTTCTTGATGCAATCAAATTTTCCATACACTTGTGCATTTAAATACTTGTAACTAGCAGAGCTAGTGAGATTAACAACCTTTCTTGTTTCGTTGGGCACCAAGGGATTTTTGTATTTTTGTGTGCATATCCTGATCATTGGATGTGCCACAAACTCCTACTGATTCGATAAACCTCAAGGTCATCTACTTGAGGAAAATTGATGCTTGCTACAAACCTTGCACTTGGGGACCGACACCTTGCTAGTTCAAAGGAAGCAAGCCTTTTTCGAGTGTCGTTGCTGGGTAGTTTGCTTTACAGGTACATTCAACCCAATCTACCATCAATTTTGCCAAGTCTTTTTGGTACTTTTGTTGTTTAGTTTTGTCTTTCTACCATAGGTTCTGCATACCTTAACTTTGCTACCATGTTACCTACTTTGTTTAGTTACTTTTTGTGCTTGTGAAAAGATCGATATGGTCAACTAGAGGGGAGAGGGTGAATAGGAGACTAACAATTTTTAGCCTCTTTAGCAAATTTAGGTTCGACAACAATGTAGGTTGTCTAGATATGCAACTAGGTGGACAACTTATATGGCAAGCAACACAAGTAGAAAGTGCAAGGAAGAGTAAACACACAATAAAAGCTTGCACAAAGTAGAGGCACAAAGTAACCGCAAGTTGAGTCGATGGAGACGGGGATGCGTTGCCCAACTTTCCTCCTTTGGGGGAGGAATGTCTTCGTTGGAGAGGGTGGAGGCACAATGCTCCCCAAATGTCCCTAGGACCACCTTATTCTCCTCATGCCCTCGCGCAATGCAAGGTGTCACGAATCCACTAGCGGTGCCCTTGAAGGTGGCAACCGAAACCTTTACAAACAAGGTTGGGGCTCTCTCCACAACTGAATTGGAGGCTCCCAACACCACCATGAAGCTTCACCACAATGGAATGTGTCTCCGAGGTGACCTCTTCCATCTAGGGTGCCTAAACACCCAAGAGTAACCAGATCCACAAGTGAAGAGTCAATTGCACAAAACTACCACATTTGCGGCTAGGTTTGCAGAATTCCACCAAGTCGCTAATCCGTTGCAAAAAACACTTCATGAGTAATAAACTTGTTGCAAAAAGCACTGATCGGGTGGTTTAACCCATTTAATCACTATCTGACAAGTGGGGCCCGGCTGTCTAGAGCTGACTTGGCAAACAAATGTCATACACACCCCTGGATCTAAAAATAAAAAGCAATCTACCCCCTTGCTCTCAATCCCCCTGCTCTCGATCCCGCCGGCTCCCATCGCCGCCACAGGAAGCCCAGCCGCCGCTCGATGGCACAGACGCCCTGAGCCGCCGTGCCTTGCTCCAACCTGACGACGTCGCCATCTATGTCCTGAGCCGTCGTGCCCAGATGATGGCCTCGTCTGCGCGCAGCCGCCGTGACGGCATCCTCACTAGAGAAGGGCAGCAGTGGCACCCTTAGCTCGGTGGTGACGGGAGTGCTCGGCCCCGCGGCTGCTCGACGCCATGCAAGAAGCGGCAGCAGCTCGATGCCGCTCCTCCCTGGTTCGACGTCGTGCCCGAAGCAATAGCGCAGAGCAGTTGGGGACGCCGTGCGGTGCACCACCACCAGGGGCTGGGCGTGGCTCTCTTGGACGGGTGCTCCACGACGGCATCCTCCTCCTCTTCCTCATGGTGGCCGCGCCGCCGCTCTGCGCCGCGCAGAGCTCCATCTCGCAGCCCCCGTCGCCCGGCGCGCCACCGCGTCCCCGCTCCTCCGCCTCGACGCCAACAGATCCACCTCCCCTTCCATAGCCCCCTCCACGGGGTCCCTCGACGAGGACAAGGAGTCGGCGGCATCCCCTCCTGTGCCCACCGAGACGTCCCCGCTCCCTTCCCTCCACTCCGCTGCCGCGCCCGCCCCCGCCCCTGCCACCGACAAGGAAGGAGACGATGACGCCGATTACAGCAAGAAGAAGGGCCAGGCCCCAGCAGGATAGGGCGGCGCCGATGAGTTAGGTGAGGTGGCCGGAGCCGGAGCCGGCGTCGGAGGAAGGTCAGTCGCGCAGGGGAGATGAGAGATGGGTCACAAGCGCAAGGGAGGGGGAGGGATGGGTGGGGGTCTGATTGCTTTTTTATTCTAGATCTAGGGATGTGTATGTCAATTTTTGCCATGTCAGCACCTTACAATTGGGCCCCAGTTGTCACAAAGCGATCAAACGGGACAAATCACCCGATCAGTGCTTTTTGCAACGATATTATGTGGATCACGGTGATTTTTGCAACGGATTAGCGACTTGGTGGTTTTCTGCAAACCTAGTCGCAAATGTGGTAGTTTTGTGCAATTGACTCACAAGTGAAAGTATGGGGGAATCAAGTTTCGTTTGGTGTAAGTGTATATATAGGTTTCCTCCCTCAATCCCTAGCAAGTCAACAAGTTTGATGATGGGACACTAATGACCCACAAGTATATGGGGTCAATTGTAGCCTTTTCGATAAGTAAGAGTGTCAAACCCAACAAGGAGCAGAAGAAAATGACAAGTGGTTTTCAGCAAGGTAATGTCTGCAAGTGCTAAAATTGTAAGTAGCAGAGTAGTTTGATAGCAAGATAATTTGTAACGAGCAAGTAACAATAGTAGTAACAAAAGTGCAGCAAGGTAGCCCAATCCTTTTGAGGCAAAGGACATGCCAAAACGGTCCCTTATGATAAGCAAAGTGTTCTTGAGGGTACACGGGAATTTCATCTAGTCACTTTCATCATGTTGGCTTAATTCGTGTTCACTACTTTGATAGTTTGATATGTGGGTGGACCGGTGCTTAGGTGATGTTCTTACTTGAATAAACCTCCTACTTATGATTAAATGTAACGCCCCGAATCCGATGCGCCAGGTGTCTTTCAGTTATTCGCCATCGTTGCCATGTCATCTGCTTGCGTGTTGCATTTTGCCATGTCATCATCTGCATTTCATCAGCATGTTTTTCAAAACTTGCATCCGTTCGGGTCCTCCCAGTTCTCTCCATTGTCCGTTCAGAGTCCAGACACTCGCACGCACCCGCGGCACCTCTGAAATGTTATTTTATAAGTGGCACAAAAATGTTCTTGGAATGGGATGAAAGTTGGCATGTGGTCTTATTATAGTGTAGGTAGACAGGTTGTCAAATTTCGTCGCATACGGAGTCCATTTGATAGCCCAACCTTTAAACCTATAGCGGTACCGTTGCTGGTACCTTCGTTGGATGTTTTCGGTCTCCAGAAACCGTGACGGGCCGCACTTCTCCCCCTCTCTTCTCAACCTGAGGCCTTCTACACAGTCACTTGCAGCCCACCTAGCCATCCAAAACCCCCCTCCGACCGGAGCCATCGGATCGCGATTGGAGGGCTCTAAAAGCCCCCAAAGCCCCCCTAACCTAGCCTACCTGCTATAAATGGACACCCCCTCTCCATTTTGGGCAACCCTAGCCCCTAGACCCTCCACCTACCTCCTGCCGTAGCCGACCCCGCCTCCTCATCGTTTTCTGCACTGCCCGATCTACCGCCGACACTTGGCCTCCTCCCGTGCCGCCACCTCGCCGCCCAGACGCGCCCGCGGCCAACCC
>NC_041383.1:284783922-284902223 GCF_002162155.2 Triticum dicoccoides | reverse complement strand
CGCTCGCCGCCGCTCGCCGCGGATCCGGTCGGGCCGGACCAGATCCGGCCGGCCCCGAGCTTCTCCGGCCTCCTCGGCCTCCTCCGGACCTCCTCGCTTCTCGCCGGACTTCCTCGACCTCGCCGGAGTTTTTCCTGGACCAGATCCACCAGCACACCCATCCAAACGCCCCCACCGTCCCGGATCTGCTCGTCCCCGAACCGCCCCGTCCAACTTTCCCCGAGATCCATTTTTCTTCTAAGTCCCAGATTTTCAACATCATGTGCACATGTTTGACCTGCTATAACTGGATGCTCGTTGCACCATTTTGCGTGTATAATATGTCAAAATGTTCATCTCAGAGTGCTCTTCATGGTGGAGTAGTTTTAATGCATGTTAGGATTCATCTTGATGCCTTAACCTTCGTTGCAAAACTGCTAAGTAATATAAGCTGCTGGAATCTGCTGGTTGTTAACGTTATGTATGCTTCTTGTGAGTGCCACAACTTTGTCCCTGTTGATCCTATGATGATTATCTTGATATTCACATGTTCTTCTCTTCATGATCTATATGTTGGTATGCCTTTCATTCATGTTAGGATACATCTAGCTATCATATTCCCTGTTGCAAAAGTGCATGTTGCTGTTAACTGCTGTAACTTGCTGATTTGTCATTTTTGTTGCATTTTGTGTGTGCATTCTATGAACATGATGTCTACAAGTTTTAGGAGAATTTTTATGCAATATTTACAGTGGTGCAATCCATGTATTTTTATATGCTTGTAGTGAGTGCATCAAGCTTGTAAAGTGGGCTATCCGCTGTTAATGTTCTGTCAATGCTGAATCTGCTATATCATGTTGCCATGTTTTTTTGATGCTACCAATTAATCCATACATAATATGGAGATGCTTAGTTGACATGTTTTGTTTCCTATGTTATGATATATCATGCCATACCTTTTGATGCCCTACATATGTCCTGTAGCATATGTTTTATTGCCATGAACATGCTTATATAATGTTTCAGATTGCTGTTAACTTCATGATGCTATGTTGTGAGCTTGTTATTGAGTGATCCATGCCTCTTCTGGAGATGCTCTAATTACATGATTTGAAGTATGCTATGAGTACTTTGTTCACATGCCATGTTTGCTAATTTTGTGTGTCATATGCCTCTCTTTCATGCTTGCAAACATGCTATGATAATGTTGCTGGTTTACACTTGCTGAAACTGTTTCAACATCCAATCTTGTCATGTTGGTTCCTACTAATCCATGAGCCATATGTATATGATGCCATGATGTTATTTGCTCTTTGTTATGTTTAATTTGATGCCATGCCCTTTGTTGATATGTTTTCTTGCTGTAGCTTGTCTCTTTCTTGCTCTCAACTTGCCATCATATTAACTCTGCTCATGTATATGCTCCTGTGTTATAAAGTTGCATTTTGCATTGATCATATTGGTTTAATATTGATGCCTATGAACCTGAACCTTTAATGATATTTGAAGTATGTTATCTCTACTTTAAGTGCATATCAAGTTTGTATTCATATGATTCCTGTAGCATGTTGTTTTGATGTTTGCAAAGTGCCTACTTGCTGTTTTGGGCAGATTGTTATTATATCTTGCTTGGAGTGTATGTGTTGCACCGTTGCTCCGTTTTGAGCATGCTCTATATGAAACTTGCTTAGAGTTGCATGTAGTTTCATATTATCATGTTGCATCCTTGTTTTGAGGTGTTTTCTTGATTGTTTGAATGCATTTTGCATCAATGCCATGTTTAACTTGTTTTACTCATATCTTCTAGGCCGTAGCTCCGAATTAAATGAACTTTATATGAAACTTGACTAGAATTTCATGTAGATCATCATGGTGCTCTTTAACTTGCTGTTTAAGAACTTCAACTTAATGTTTGTTCAGATCTGGACCAACTTCAAAATTTGCATATGAGGACTTACTAGATTAGTTATATGTTGTTTCCGGCCTCATTTAAACTTGCTTTGTCGTGTTGTTCTTGTTTGCATCATCTCTTGCCATGAGTAGCATAATATAGCCTTGTCATGCATCATGCTTGATTGTGCATCATTTCATGTTTATGTGTTGTGTGTTTACCATGTTGTTTGCTTCTTTCTGGTTGTGCTCCTTCTCGATAGTTCCTGTTCCGTTGCGATCGTGAGGATTCGTTTATCTACGCTTGGTTCGTCTTCACCCGTTCGTCTTCTTCATGGACTCGTTCTTCTTCCTAGCGAGATTTCAGGCAAGATGACCGTCACCTCGGATCTCGCTACTGTCATTGCTATGCTAGTTACTTCGTTCTATCGCTATGCTGCGCTACCTATCACTTGCTTATCAAGCCTCCCAAATTGCCATGTCAGCCTCTAACCTTTTCACCCTTTCTAGCAAACCGTTGTTTGGCTATGTTACCGCTTTTGCTCAGCTCCTCTTATAACGTTGTTAGTTGCAGGTGAAGTTGAAGATTGCTCCATGTTGGAACATGTTTATGTTGGGATATCACAATATCTCTTATTGAATTAATGCATCTATATACTTGGTAAAGAGTGAAAGGCTCGGCCTTATGCCTGGTGTTTTGTTCCACTCTTGCCGCCCTAGTTTCCGTCATACAGGTGTTATGTTCCTTGATTTTGCGTCCCTAACACGGTGTGGGTTTATGGGCCCCTCTTGACAGTTCGCTTTGAATAAAACTCTCCCAGCAAGGCCCAACATTGGTTTTAACATTTGCCATAATAATACTTAAACTAAATAATAAATTTGCATAGGGCGTCATGAACCCGAGGATTTTTTCTACATACAGGGCGGGGCCAGCGCTGATGGCGTCGGTCCCAAACGGGCAGACTGCAAGGCCACCACGGGGCAACCCGAGGATCTGGTTTTACTCGTAAGCTTTCCCATCTGGACGTGTCCTGAGACTAGATACGCGCGACTACTATCAGGGTGTCGACACGCTGGGAGGCTTTGCTGGATTAGTTTTACAATTGTCGAAATGTCTTGTGCACCAGGACCCCGAGTCTGATCGAATGTCCCGCGATGGAAGATTGTCTCCGCGGATCGTGAGCTTATAATGGGCTAAGTTGGGACACCCCTGCAGGGTTTAAACTTTCAAAAGCCGTGCCCGCGGTTATGTGCCAGATGGGAATTTTTAATGTCTGGTTGTAGATAACTTGACACCATATTCGAATTAAAATACACCAACCGTGTGCGTAACCATGACGATCTCTTTTCGAGAGGGTCGAGAAGAGAACACGATGGGGTTATGTTTGAACGTAAGTAGTTCAGGATCACTTATTGATCATTACTAGTTTCGACCGTTTGTGTAGCTTCTCGTCTTATTCTTATACTCGTAAGTTAGCCACCATATCATGCTTAGTCGCTTGCTGCAACCTCACCACTTATCCATTCCATACCCTTTAAGCTTTGCTAGTCTTGATACCCATGGTTATGGGATTGCTGAGTCATCGTGGCTCACAGATTACTACAACAACAGTTGCAGGTACAGGTAATGTGATGATCATGACGCGAGAGCGATGCTTGTTTGCTTTGAGTTCTTCTTCTACTTCTTCTTCGATCAGGGGATAGGTTCCAGGTCGGCAGCCTGGGCTAGTAGGGTGGATGTCGTCGAGTTTCTGTTTGTGTTTCATCCGTAGTCCGATGTTGCCTTATGTATGATGTTGTTGTATTCATGTGGCATTGTATGCCTTTTGTATGTATCCCCAACTATTATTTAATGGTACGATGTAATGATATCCACCTTGCAAAAGCGTCTCCAATATGCGCTTCTATCCTTGGTGGGACCTTCGAGTTCCTTTAGGATAGGGTCGCATATTGGGCATGACGTTAACCCTCTTGCAAGCATCCACAACTACAAGAAAACTATTAAGGATAAATTCTAACCATAGCATTAAACTTTTGGATCCAACCGGTCCCTTACAGAATAGCGCATAAACTGGGGTTTAAGCTTCTATCACTCTCGCAACCCACCATCTAATAACTACTCCACAATGCATTCTCTTAAGCCCAAATATGGTGAAGTGTCATGTAGTCGATGTTCACATGACACCACTAAGAGAATGACAACATAAATATCATCAAAATATCGAACACATACCAAGTTCACATGATTACTTGCAACATGATTTCTCCCGCGACCTCAAGAACGAAAGTAACTACTCATAAATGATAATAATGCTCAAGATCAGAGGGGTATTAAATAGCATAATGGATCTGAACATATAATATTCCACCAAATAAACCATATAGTAATCAACTACAAGATGTAATCAACACTACTAGTCACCCACAAGCACCAATCTATAGTTCCGGTACAAAGATTGAACACAATAGATGAACTAGGGTTTGAGAGGAGTTGGTGCTGTTGAAGATGTTGATGAAGATAGCCCTCCCCAAGATTGGAGAGTTGTTGGTGATGATGATGACAATGATTTCCCCCTCCGGGAGGGAAGTTCCCCCGGCAGAATTGCTCTGCCGGAGGGCAAAGGTGCTCCTGCCCAAGTTCCGCCTCGTGGCGGCGGCGCTTCGTCCCGAAAGTCCTCTCCCAAATTATTTTAGGTCAAAATGACTTATATATGAGAAGATGGGCACCGGAGGTGGACCGAGGAGGGCAGCACCCATCAGGGCGCGCCTGGGCCTCCTAGCGCGCCCGGGTGGGTTGTGGCCACCTGGTGGCCCCCCTCTGGTACTTATTTGCTCCAATAATTCTTAAATATTCCATAAAAAATCCTCGTGGAGTTTCAGCTCATTTGGAGTTGTGCAGAATAGGTAGCTTGACGTAGCTTTTTCAGGTCCAGATTTCTAGCTGCCAGAATTCTCCCCCTTTGTGTATACCTTGCATATTATGAGAGAAAATGCATTTGTATTACTCCAAAAATCATTATTATACAATAAAATATCATAAATAACAGTATAAAAACATGATGCAAAATGGACGTATCAACTCCTCCAAGCTTAGACCTCACTTGTCCTCAAGCGAAAACCGAAATCGAAAAACATGTCCACATGCTTAGAGAGAGAGAGAGAGAGAGAGAGAGAGAGAGAGAGAGAGAGGTGTCGATAAAAACCAAAATATGGACATAGCAGCATCATGTAACTTATTATAACAACAACAACCTTTAACATAAAACTGTTATCATACAACTTTTATCATGGACTTCTCATGAACAAGTGACAATTCATCACAACATCGAAGTATAAAGCATAAACTCTATTGGAAACCAAGAAACTATGTTCTTAGTCAACTTTGCAACTACAATTCATCATCTTTTCAGGAAGGGTCACGTATAGGAGCCTTTAGGCAAGTCCACATACTCAACCATCATTTAGTCTTCTATGATTGCTAACACTCACCGCGTACACATAAGCAAAACGTTTTAGCCGGACACATAGAAAGATAGGGTCTTATTGTTTCGCCTCCCAATGCATTCACCTCAAGGGTGATGTCAACAATAATAACTCATGCTACCCATATTCAACTAGATATATGTGCCTAGATCTTTCCTCATCACATGATGCGTGCCAAAGGAGAAAAATAAAAGGGATAGAGAGAAAAACTTTGACTCTTGCATGAAAGTAAATACATGAAAGTAAAAGATAGGCCCTTCGCAGAGGGAAGCAAAGGTTGCCATGCGCTTTTTGTTTGTATGCTCAACCCCTTAGTGCAAGAGAATGCCACTTTATATTGCCCCTTATGATGGCAACCTTTATTATGCAGTTTGTCGCTTTTATTCTTCACCATCACAAGCTCGTACAATGCTCAATTTTCCCTTACACTAAATGATCTCACACTTTTAGAAGCAATTTTTATTGCCCTTTTTGCACCGATGACAACTTACTTGAAGGATCTTACTCAATCCATAGGTAGGTATGGTGGACTCTCAAACAAGATTTGGGCGCACAAGTAGTATCTCTGCTTAGTGCAGAGTTTTTGGTTAGAAAAGATAGGGGCAAGCACCACATGTTGAAGGATCTATGACAATATAACTTCTATGTGAATATGAAAAAACATAAATCATTTAGTTGTCTTCCTTGTCCAACATCAACAATTTTGGCATATAATATTTTGATGGGTGCCCACAATCACAAAAGATTTCCAGGATAGAGTATTTGTATGTGAATCTTCTCTTCCCTTATTAACTTTTTCATGAGTTGCATCATTAACCAATGCTATGTTTGCCAATCTACAATAAAGTTTCCTACTTACACTTTTCCTTGTGTAATGTCATCACCTACCATAAGTTTAGCATATGATCTTTTTCATTTATTTCCTTTCTTTTTTATTGCAACAAGAAAGTAAAGAAGACAAATCTCAAACTAAACTTTATTATATATCTCGCACACGATTACAAAGATTGATCACTAAGCAAACTCTTGAAAGGAAAGGACCGAACTAAGAAAGTAAAGGCAAAAGCTAGTGGAGATGATACGATATCGGGGAACCTCCCCCAAGCTTGGCGAAAGCCAAGGGGAGTGCCCATACCCGATACTCAGTTTTCTTTTGGTGGTGAAGAAGGAGGCGATGGTGATGAAGTAGGAAGTTTCTTGTCCTCGGGTTTCCATGGCAGAGGCTCACCATCATAAGAGGAAGAGTGAGTCTCCCGGATCCTGCAACTGGCAGCCAAACTCATACCTTTAAACCTTGCCTCATATTCAAAGACTTGGCTTTGAAGGTCATGGATCTGGCTATGGAGGAAGTTGATTTGCTCGTTGAGGGAGAAGATGATGTCCTTTATGGACTAGCCATCCACCTTGAGATCACAGGTGTAGTCCGCGATCATGAGGAGATTGGCATTAAGTCCATGTTCCACCATTGCACCTGAAGATGTGCTGCTCCATAGCTTCAAGCCTGGCCTCCACATGATCCAGTCCCCTTGGGTCCTTGCACATCGCGGATGTGTAGCACCCCATCGTGCATATGGATAGCTTGAGGGTGCTACATCACCCCCCGCAGATATGGGTTGATGACGTTGTCGAAGAACTTATCCTTGGAGGAGCTTGAAATGGCCATGATGGATTGGATCTGACAGAAAACAGCAAGAAAAGAAAATAGGAGATTTTTCCGCGATACGGAGGTCAACAGGTTCGGGAGGTATATAAAGATTTTTTTTATCTTGGGAACAAGCAGAACGGAAGAAAAACGGAGTCCGGAAAGTGCCCGAGGTGGGCACAACCCACCTGGGCGCGCCTGGCATGCCAGGCGCGCCCTGGTGTATCGTGCCCACTAGGGTCAATTTCCTGGAAGTTTCTTATTTTCCTAATTTTTTAAATATTCCAAAACTGACAAAAAATATTTTTGCGGATTTTTCGGAGTCCGTTTACTTACCGTATCACGTACCTCCCTTTTTTCATGATTCTGGAGTGTTCCGGAAGGTTTCCTTTATGTGTTCTTCCGGTGTCAAAGTTTGGATAATATTGCTTTCAACATTAATGGGCATACCTGAGATATAGTGTTTTATTCGTTGCCCATTGACAACCTTCGGGGTTAGTATAGCATTATTTATTCTGATAGATCCGGACCGATAGACCTCCTCGATGACATAGGCTCCCATTTGGAGAGGAGTTTTCCTACAATGAATTTGAAACGAGAGTTGTACAAAAGAACATATTCTCCAACTTTGAACTCACACTTTTGGATCCTTTTGTCATGCCATCTTTTAACTTTTTCTTTGAATAACTTTGCATTTTCATAAGCCTGGTTTCTCCATTCATCTAATGAGCTAATATCAAATAACCTCTTTTCACCAGCAAGTTTGAAATCATAATTAAGTTCTTTAATTTCTCAATATGCTTTATGTTCTAACTCAAGAGGCAAACGACAAGCTTTTCCATAAACCATTTTATATGGAGACATACCCATAGGATTTTCATAAGTTGTTCTATAAGCCCAAAGTGCATCATCTAATTTCTTAGACCAATTCTTCCGAGACCTATTAACAGTCTTTTGTAAGATTAATTTTATTCCCTATTGCTAAGTTCAACTTGACCACTAGACTGAGGATGATAAGGTGATGCAATTCTATGGTTAACATCATACTTAGCAAGCATTTTACAGAAAGCACCATGAATAAAGTGTGAACCACCATCAGTCATTAAATATCTAGGGACTCCAAACCTTGGGAAAATAACTTCCTTGAGCATTTTAACAGAGGTATTGTGATCAGCACTATTGGTTGGAATAGTTTGTACCCACTTAGTAACATAATCAACAACAACCAAAATATGTGTATACCCATTAGAGTAAGGAAAAGGTCCCATGAAACCAAATCCCCAAACATCAAATGGTGCAACAGAAAGTGAATAATTCATAGGCATTTCTTGACGCTTACCGATATTACCTATTCTTTGTCATTCATCACAAGACAAGACAAACTTACGGGCATCTTTAAAGAGAGTATGCCAATAAAAACTAGATTGCAATACCTTATAGTGGTTCTGTCTCCCGCGTGATGTCCTCCATAAGCTTCAGAGTGACATTTCCGTAGGATTTGTTCCTATTCATACTCAGGTACACAATGTCTAATAATACCATCTACTCCTTCTTTATAAAGATGTGGGTCATCCCAAAAGTAATGTCTTAAATCATAGAAGAAATTTTCTTTTGTTGGTATGTGAAGTTAGGTGGTATGTATTTAGCAACAATATAATTAGCATAGTCAGCTGATACGTCTCCAATGTATCTACTTTTCCAAAAACTTTTGCCCTTGTTTTGGACTCTAACTTGCATGATTTGAATGAAACTAACCCGGACTGACGCTGTTTTCAACAGAACTGCCATGATGTTGTTTTATGTGTAGAAAACAAAAGTTCTCGGAATGACCTGAAAATCCACAGAGGCACTTTTTGGAAAATATAAAAAATACTGGCGAAAGAATCAAGACCAGGGGGCCCACACCCTGTCCACGAGGGTGGGGGGAGCGCCCACCCCCCTGGCCGCACCCCCTGTCTCGTGGGCCTACTGAGGCTCCACCGACCTCAACTCCAACTCCATATATTCCGTTTCACGGAGAAAAAAATCAGGGAGAAAGTTTCATCGCGTTTTACGATACGGAGCTGCCGCCAAGCCCTAATCTCTCTCGGGAGGGCTGATCTGGAGTCCGTTCGGGGCTCCAGAGAGGGGGATTCGTCGCTGTCGTCATCATCAACCATTCTCCATCACCAATTTCATGATGCTCACCGCCGTGCGTGAGTAATTCCATCGTAGGCTTGCTGGACGGTGATGGGTTTGATGAGATTTACCATGTAATCAAGTTAGTTTTGTTAAGGTTTGATCCCTAGTATCCACTATGTTCTGAGATATATGTTGCTATGACTTTGCTATGCTTAATGCTTGTCACTAGGGCCCGAGTGCCATGATTTCAGATCTGAACCTATTATGTTTTCATGAATATATGTGTGTTCTTGATCCTATCTTGCAAGTATATAGTCACCTATTATGTGTTATGATCCGACAACCCCGAAGTGACAATAATCGGGATACTTCTCGATGATGACCGTAGTTTGAGGAGTTCATGTATTCACTATGTGTTAATGCTTTGGTCCGGTTCTCTATTAAAAGGAGGCCTTAATATCCCTTAGTTTCTGCTAGGACCCCGCTGCCACGGGAGGGTAGGACAAAAGATGTCATGCAAGTTCTTTTCCATAAGCACGTATGACTATATTCAGAACACATGCCTACATTACATTGATGAACTAGAGCTAGTTCTGTGTCACCCTATGTTTTAGCTATTACATGAGGAATTGCATCCGACATAATTATCCATCACTAATCCAATGCCTACGAGCTTTTCACATATTGTTCTTCGCTTATTTACTTTTCCGTCGCTATTGTTACAATCACTACAAAACTATTACCTTTACTTTTGCCACTGTTACCTTTATTATCATACTACTTTGCTACCAAATACTTTGCTGCAGATACTAAGTTATCTAGGTGTGGTTGAATTGACAACTCAACTGCTAATACTCAATAATATTCTTTGGCTCCCCATGTGTCGAATCAATAAATTTGGGTTGAATACTTTACCCTCGGAAGTTGTTGCGATCCCCTACACTTGTGGGTTATCAAGACTAATTTCTGGCACCGTTGCCGGGGACTATAGCTCTATTCTTTGAGTCACTTGGGATTTATATCTGTTGATCACTATGAGGAACTTGAAAGACGAAAGAACCAAGATTTTTCCCTCAACTACGAGGAGGTAAGGAACTGCCATCTAGCTCTGCACTAGATTCTCCTTCTGTTATTAGTAAGCTTGCGACACCTAAACCCGCTACTGCTATGAATTCTGATATGTCGCATGTTATTGATGATGCCACTTCTTCTATGCATAATACTTATGATGAAACTACTTCTATGCGTGATACTACTTTGCCATTAGGTGAATTCCTTGATGAACAACTTGCTAGGGCTAGAGAGAATGAAATTATTGAAGATGCTATTATTGATGATAGTGATGATGAAAGTTCTCCCCCTGATTATGAATTAGCTGTTGTTCCTGAGGGTTATGTTATGGAAGAGGAAGCTACCAGAGCTATCTTTGCTTGTAAAGATAGATATGATCTTAAAAAGTTATTAGCTAAATGGAAGCAGCAATCTCTTAATGCTAGAATGAAACCCGACCCTGCTTTTGCTACTTCACCTATCTGTGTTACTGATAAGGATTATGAATTCTCTATTGATCCTGAGATTATTACTTTAGTTGAATCTGGTCCTTTTTTATGGCCTTGAATCTGAAACTGTTGTGGCACATCTTACCAAGTTAAATGATATAGCCACCCTGTTTACTAATGATGAGAAGTCTTGCGATTATTATATCGTGAGAAGTCTTGCGATTATTATATCCTTAAGATATTTCCGTTCTCATTAAAGGGTGATGCTAAGACTTGGTTTAATTCTCTTGCTCCTGGTTGTGTGCGTAGTCCCTAGGATATGATTTATTACTTCTCTACTAAATATTTCCCTGCTCATAAGAAACAAGTTGCCTTGCGGGAAATATATAATTTTGTGCAAATCAAAGAAGAGAGTCTCCCACAAGCTTGGGGGAGGCTTGTCTGATTACTTAATGCTTTGCCTGATCATCCTCTTAAGAAAAATGAAATACTTGATATCTTTTATAATGGACTAACCGATGCTTCCAAGGACTACTTGGATAGTTGTGCTGGTTGTGTTTTCAGGGAAAGAACAGTCGACGAAGCTGAATTACTATTGAATAATATGTTGACTAATGAAAATAATTGGACTCTTCCTGAGCCAATTCCTGAGGAAATTCCTGAACCAACTGATCCAACTCCTAAGCCTATTCCTAAACTCACTCTGAAGAAGAGAGGTATTTTATTTCTCAGTCCTGAAGATATGCAAGAGGCAAAGAAATCAATGAAAGAAAAAGGTATTAAAGCTGAAGATGTTAAGAATTTACCACCTATCGAAGAAATACATGGTCTTAATATACTGCCTATTGAAGAACCACATTGTCTTGATAACCCGACACAGGTAGTAAAGGTAAATTCTCTCTATAGATATGATAAAGTTGAAATCCCCTCTATTAAATTTCATAGCCCATGCTTAGATGAATTTGATGACTTTATGGCTAGACAAGAAAGTTTTAATGCATATGTTGGTAGAGAATTAAAGAATAATGCTTTCGAGATAGGACGCGTGAGCGATTATATGGCTAGAGTTAAGGGTGAACTTAAACTCATTAGCAAATATGCTTCTATGGTTGCTACTCAAGCTAAGCAAGTACTTAAAGCCCAAAATGATTTGCTTGATGAATAAAATAATAAACCTGACTTTACTGTTAGAGTGGCTACTAGAACTGGTAGAATGACCCAGGAACCTTTGTATCCTGAAGGCCACCCTAAGAGGATCGAGCAAGATTCTCAGAGAAATAATTTAGAGGCACCTAGTTCTTCTAAAAAGAAGAAAAATAAAACAATAGGACTTTGCATGCTTCTAGTGAACCTACTGTAGACACACCTGAGAATCCCAATGATATTTCTATCTCTGATGCTGAAACACAATCAAGTGATGAACATGAACCTAGTGATAATGTTAATGATAATGTTCATGTTGATGCTCAACCTAGCAAAAATAATGATGTAGATATTGAACCCGCTGTTGATCTTGATAATCCACAATCAAAGAATCAACGTTATGATAAGAGAGATTTTGTTGCTAGGAAGCACGGTAGAGAAAGAGAACAATGGGTTCAGAAACCCATGCCCTTTCCTCCTAAATCATCCAAGACAAAGGATGACGAGGATTTTGAGCGCTTTGCTAAAATGATTAGACCTATCTTCTTATATATGCGCTTAACTGATATGCTTAAAGTAAACCCTTATGCTAAGTATATGAAGGATATCATTACAAATAAAAGAAAGATACCGAAAGCTGAAATTTCCACCATGCTTGCTAATTACACTTTGAAGGGCGGAATACCAAAGAAACTTGGAGACCCCGGGGTACCAACTATACCATGCTCCATTAAAAGAGATTATGTCAGAACTGCTTTATGTGATCTTGGAGCCGGTGTTAGTGTTATGCCTCTCTCTTTATATCATAGACTTGAATTGAATAAGTGGACACCTACTGAAATATCTTTGCAAATGGCTGATAAATCAACTGCTATACCTGTCGGTATTTGTGAGGATGTGCCTGTTGTGGTTGCAAATGTCACTATCTTAACGGACTTTGTTATTCTTGATATTCCCGAGGACGATAGTATGTCAATTATCCTTGGTAGACCCTTTTTGAATACTGCAGGGGCTGTTATTGATTGCAACAAAGGCAATGTCACTTTTCATGTTAATGGTAATAAGCATACGGTACACTTTCTGAGGAAACAATCTCAAGTTCATAGCATCAATTCTATTGGAAAAGTTCCAACTATCATTATTGGAGGTTTTGAATTTCCTCTCCCTACTATCAAGAAAAAATATGATATTCTTATTGTTGGGGATGTTCATATCCCCGTTGAGGTAACTTAGTGTTATTCGAAATTTCTCCGGTTCCGTGTTATTCGGAATGAGTTTGTTAACAAGACTTGATCAACCTTGTTAGTGGATTCATTTTGATGATCATGAGATGGATGAAACTAGAAGGCACAACCTTCTGTACCCTCTTTTTATATTCTGTTATTTTAAATAAATAAAGCAAAAATAGTATTATTTGTCTGTTTTCTGAATTATCCGTGCAATAAAAAATATCTCGAAAATAAAAGTGCTCCAAATGCCTGCAAATTTAGTATGATTTTTTATGGAATATTTGAGGATTTTAGGCACTAAAATCACTGCAGGAGGGGCAAGCACCAGGCCACGAGAGTGGAGGGCGCGCCCACCTTCCCTGGGTGCGCCCCCTATCTCGTGGGTCCCTGGTGGCCCCCCTCCACTTATGCCAGCACCCACACACTCCATCTTCTTCCCCAAAAAAATCCCCATCCAGCTCAAGCACGAGTTCTAGCTCATTTTGCTGTGATTTTCGATCTCCTTTCTCAAAGCTCCATTCACAAAACTGCTTTGGGAGATTGTTGCTTGGTATGTGACTCCTCCATTGGTCCAATTAGCTTTTGTTCTAGTGCTTTATTCATTGCAAATTTTTGCTGCATAGGCGGCCATGTTCTTGAGCTTGCATGTTAAATTTATGAGGTCCCAAGTAATTCTAATGCATGATATAGGGTCTAGGTACTTGTAGGAGTAGTTGCTATCAATCTCGTTTAGTTTTATTCACTTTTATTTTAAAGTTACTAAAATTTCAGAAATTTTTCAGAAAAAGAATTATGTCTAGGAGAATGTACCAAGGTGGTTCCTCGGTAGAGAAAGGACCTAGGATTGCTATACGTGAACAAGATGAGGAACTACCAAGAGACGCAGAAGTACGAGCTTGTGAGTGGCCATCTGACGATTTTATGGTCGAAGCAGGCTTTAAGGAGGAATTTGACGCGTATGTGTGTAATGCTGATCTGGAGGACTTCCTACAAGATAAGTGTCCTCAGTACTATCAATTGACTGATTCATTTGTGCGAAAGTTTAAATATAAATGTACATGTAATTCTCCGAGTGTCCTATTTGATATCTATGATACATCTTATACCATGGACTTAGAGGATTTTACAACTGCTTGCAAACTTCCATAGTGGGGAAATATTAATGATCCCCACAAATCTGAATTTAGAGATTTCCTTTCTAGTATTACTGTGGGAGAATCTAGGGACATTGCACAAGCTACCATAGGGAGCATTCATTTTCCTGCTATACATTATTTTGCTCTTTTCATTGGTAGATGCATTAACGGTAAAGACGAAGCATGTCATATGTGTGTCCCTGATCTTAGTGTCCTCAAGAGTGCCTTGGTAGGTAATAAAGATTACAACTTGGGGGCAATAGTTGCATGTAGGTTGCATAATAATGGTAGGCCTGGAGATTTATTTGGAGGAATCTATGTGACCCGTGTGGCTAATTACCTTGGCATAGCCCCACGAGAGGGGTATATGATGTTACCTCCTACTTATTTAGATTATGACGCTATGGTCCAACATCATTTTCTTAAGAGGAATGAACAATTCCTCCAGTATCGTCTAATCTATGACAGACGCAATGCTGTCCATGTTACTCTTCCTGCTCCTCTCCTTTTTGATTACCAGGCAAAAGGAAGATATGTTGTTACCAGGGAGGAAGCAGCTGAACACGAGGGGAGAGCGGAGGCGGCTCGCCAACATGCCGCAGCTCAGGAGGCATTTGCTGCTGCATCTCAGTATGACCTCAGTTTCAACTACGGATATCAGCCAGGCTACCCTTGGCATTAGACCAACTTAGGCCAAAATCCTAAGCTTGGGGGAGTACGCATTTCTCACCGACTTTACATTCATGTTACACACTATTCTAGTTGTCGGTGCTCATACTCTTTCATTGTATTATCCATGCTAGTTTAAATTTCTTTTTCTAGTTTTCTTCTTGTGTGTTTGATATACCTTAAGAAAAACCAAACAAAAATACTTAGTTTAATCTCCATGCTTGTAGTAGAAATTAAAATGAAAACCCAAAATGATTTCTCGTTCTTCTTCTTACTTGTTGGGAGCTTTCCCGTGTAAATAGTTTTCTTTTCTTTTCTTTCCTTTGGGGGTCGAGAGTAGAAGACCATATTGAAAATGTTTAGTGGCTCTCATATGCATGATTGTTTATTTAACTTAGAGCCCATATTACTTTGTATTCTCTCTTGAGTTGAATGCTTGCAGATTCCAGCTTAGTCCAATGCACGTGCACTATTATTGTTATACACATCGTTCGGTCGTGCAAGTGAAAGGCAATAATGACGATATATGATGGACTGATTGAGATGGGAGAAACTGGTATGAACTCGACCTCTCTTGTTTTTGTAAATATGATGAGTTCATCGTTCCTGGTTCAGCTTATTATGAAGTAAACATATTTGCAATGACATTTAGAGATTATAGTTGCTTGTGCCATGCTTGATTAGTTATGAGTTATAATGGTTTACCTTGCGTGCCAACATGCTATTAGAATGATTACGATGTGGTATGATGGGATGGTATCCTCCTTTAAATGAATTGAGTGACTCGACTTGGCACATGTTCACGCATATAGTTGAAACAAATCAACATAGCGTTCATGATATTTATGTTCATGGTAGATTATATCCTATGCATGCTTGTACTCGGTGTGAATTAATTTTAATGCATGTTTATGACTGTTATCGCTCTCTCATTTGGTCGCTTCCCAGTCTTTTGCTAGCCTTCACCTGTACTAAGCGGGAATACTGCTTGTGCATCCAAACTCCTTAAACCCCAAAGTTGTTCCATATGAGTCCACCATACCTTCCTATATGCGGTATTTACCTACCGTTCCAAGTAAATTTGTATGTGCCGAACTCCAAACCTTCAAATGAAATTCTGTTTTGTATGCTCGAGCAACTCATGTTTCAACTAGGGCTGCCTATATCTTCCATGCTAGGTGGGTTATTCTCAAGAGGAGTGGACTCCGCTCCTCATTCACGAGAAAGGGCCGGTAACCGGGATGCCCAGTCCCATGATCCAAAAAGATCAAAGCAAATCAATATAATTAAACAAAACTCCCCCAGGGCTGTTGTTAGTTGGAGGCACTCGTTGTTTCGAGCAAGCCATGGATTGATGCTTGTTGGTGGTTGGGGGAGTATAAACCTTTACCATTCTGTTTGGGAACTGCCTATAATGCATGTAGTATGGAAGATACAACCATCTCATAGTTGTTGCGTTGACAGCAAAAGTATGCCGCTCAAAATGTTATTCAATCTCTATTTTAAAACCGAGCTCTGGCACCTCTACAAATCCCTGCTTCCCTCTGTGAAGGGCCTATCTATTTACTTTTATGTTGAGTCATCACCTTCTTATTAAAAAGCACCCGCTGGAGAGCACACTGTCATTTGCATTCATTACTATTGGTTTATATTGGGTATGACTTGACTGGATCTCTTTTACCATGAATTACAATGTCTAGTCAGTCCTTGATCTTTACAGGTGCTCTGCATTTATGTTTTGTGGTCTCAGAAAGGGCTAGCGAGATACCATTTTGTTATATCATGTTATGATTGTTTTGAGAAAGTGTTGTCATCCGAGTTTTATTATTATGGCTCGCTAGCTGATTATGCCATTGATATGAGTAATTGTGAGACCGAGGTTTATTGTGAGTATGGTTAGTTCATAATATTTGTTGAAACCTGAATGCTGGCTTTGCATGTTTACAACAACATGAGCAAATAGAGTTTGTAAAAGTTTTTCTTTATCACTTTCAATTTATCAACTGAATTGCTTGAGGACAAGCAAAGGTTTAAGCTTGGGGGAGTTGATACGTCTCCAACGTATCTACTTTTCCAAAAACTTTTGCCCTTGTTTTGGACTCTAACTTGCATGATTTGAATGAAACTAACCCGGACTAACGCTCTTTCCAGTAGAACTGCCATGATGTTGTTTTATGTGTAGAAAACAAAAGTTCTCGGAATGACCTGAAAATCCACGGAGGCACTTTTTGGAAAATATAAAAAATACTGGCGAAAGAATCAAGACCAGGGGCCCACACCCTGTCCACGAGGGTGGGGGCGTGCCCACCCCCTGGGCGCGCCCCCCTGTCTCGTGGGACCCCTGAGGCTCCACCGACCTCAACTCCAACTCCATATATTCCGTTTCGCGGAGAAAAAAATCAGGGAGAAAGTTTCATCGCGTTTTACGATACGGAGCCGCCGCCAAGCCTAATCTCTCTCGAGAGGGCTGATCTGGAGTCCGTTCGGGGCTCCGGAGAGGGGTATTCATTGATGTCGTCATCATCAACCATCCTCCATCACCAATTTCATGATGCTCACCGCCGTGCGTGAGTAATTCCATCATAGGCTTGCTGGACGGTGATGGGTTGGATGAGATTTACCATGTAATCAAGTTAGTTTTGTTAGGGTTTGATCCCTAGTATCCAATATGTTCTGAGATTGATGTTGCTATGACTTTGCTATGCTTAATGCTTGTCACTAGGGCCTGAGTGCCATGATTTCAGATCTGAACCTATTATGTTTTCATGAATATATGTGTGTTCTTGATCCTATCTTGCAAGTCTATAGTCACCTATTATGTGTTATGATCCGACAACCCTGAAGTGACAATAATCGGGATACTTCTCGGTGATGACCGTAGTTTGAGGAGTTCATGTATTCACTATGTGTTAATGATTTGGTCTGGTTCTCTATTAAAAGGAGGCCTTAATATCCCTTCGTTTCCGCTAGGACCCCGCTGCCACGGGAGGGTAGGACAAAAGATGTCATGCAAGTTCTTTTCCATAAGCACATATGACTATATTCATAATACATGCCTACATTACATTGATGAACTGGAGCTAGTTCTGTGTCACCCTATGTTTTAGTTATTACACGAGGAATCGCATCCGACAAAATTATCCATCACTGAATCAATGCCTACGAGATTTTCACATATTGTTCTTTGCTTATTTACTTTTCCATCACTATTATTACAATCACTCCAAAACTATTATTTTTACTTTTGCCACTGTTACCTTTATTATCATACTACTTTGCTACTAAATACTTTGCTGCAGATACTAAGTTATCCAGGTGTGGTTGAATTGACAACTCAACTGCTAATACTCAATAATATTCTTTGGCTCCCCTTGTGTCGAATCAATAAATTTGGGTTGAATACTTTACCCTCGGAAGCTGTTGCGATCCCCTACACTTGTGGGTTATCATCAGCATACCAAGGTGTACTATTAGAAACATTTATTGCAGCTAGTTGTTCATCAAGAAAGCTATCATTAATAGGTTGTGAGTCATCAAGAATATTTTCAAGCCTAGACAAGTTATCAGCTATGGGGTTCTCTGATCCTTTCCTATCAGTAATATGCAAATCAAATTATTGTAGCAGAAGAACCCACCTAATGAGTTTAGGTTTAGTTCTTTTCCATAAGATATTTTATAGCAGCATGGTCAGTGTGAACAGTCACTTTTGAATCAACAATGTAAGATCTGAATTTAGCACAAGCAAACACCACTGCTAAGAATTCTTTTTCAGTAGTAGCATAACTTCGTTGAGCACTGTCTAGGGTTTTACTAGCATAATGAATAACATTCAGTTTCTTATCAACTCTTTGTCCTAGAACAACATCAACAAAATAATCACTAGCTTCACACATAATCTCAAAAGGCAAGTTCCAATCAGGTGGTTGAACAACAGGTGCAGTAATTAAGGCTTTCTTTAGTGTTTCAAAAGCTTCTAAACAATCATCATCAAACACAAAGGGAATATCCTTTTGCAAAAGATTCGTAAGAGGCCTAGAAATTTTAGAAAAGTCTTTTATTAACCTCCTATAGAAACCAGCATGACCAAGGAAACTACGAATACCTTTGATATCTTTAGGACATGGCATTTTCTCAATTGCATCAACCTTGGCTTTGTCCACCTCAATGCCTCTTTCAGAAATTTTATGGCCCAATTCAAGACAAGATTTGTTTGTTCACATCTCTGCAAAACTTGATCTAGATTGTTTAAACAATCATCAAAAGACTTCCCATAAACGGAAAGGTCATCCATGAAAACCTCAACAATCTTTTCACAAAAATCAGAGAATATAGCAATCATACATCTTTGAAAGGTAGCAGGTGCATTACGTAAACCAAAAGGCATACATCTATAAGCATAAGTTCCAAAAGGACAAGTAAAAGTGGTCTTTTCTTGATCAGGTTGCGAAACAGGTATTTGTGAAAAAATAGAATATCCATCAAGAAAGCAAAAATGTGTGTGCTTAGATAATCTTTCTAACATTTGATTGATAAAAGGCAGAGGGTAATGATCTTTTCTAGTTTCTTTGTTTAATTTTCTATAATCAATTACCATCCTATAGCCTGTGAAAATTCTTTGTGGAATGAGCTCAGTCTTATCATTAGGAACAACAGTAATACCTCCCTTCTTAGGGACACAATGAACATGACTTACCCATCTACTATCAACTATATGATAGATTATACCTGCTTCCAGAAGTTTCAATATTTGCGTTTTTACCACTTCTTTCATCTTCGGATTTAACTGACGTTGGTGATCAACAACGGGTTTAGCATCAGGTTCCATATTAAACTTGTGCTGACATAGAGTGGGACTAATGCCCTTAAGATCATCAAGAGTATATCCAATAGCAGCTCTATGCTTTCTTAGAACTTCCAATAATCTTTCTTCTTCATGTTCTGAAAGGTTAGCACTAATAATAACATGATATATCTTTTTCTCATCAAGATAAGCATATTTCAAAGTGTTTGGAAATTGTTTTAATTCAAACACAGGATCACCGTTAGGTGGAGGTGGACCTCCTAGAGTTCAATAGGCAAATTGTGTTTAAGCAGAGGTTGTTGTTTGAAAAAGATTCTATCTTTCACGCATATGCAAATCATTTTCATGGTCTAGCAAATATTGTTCCAAAGGATTAGTATGAGGCACACCAATGGAAGCAAGACCAATAATTTCATCCTTACTAGGAAAATCTTTCTTATGAGGTTGTCTACTAAACTTGGAAAAATTAAATTCATGAGATTCATCACCAAAGCTAACACCGATAGTTTGTTTCTCACAATCTATTATGGCATTGACGGTGTTCAAGAAAGGTCTACCAAAAATAATGGAACAAAAGTCATCTTTTGGGGAGCTAAGAACAAGAAAATTAGTAGGGTATTTTATTTTCCCACACAAGACTTCAACATCTCTAAGAATCCCAATTGGTGATATAGTGTCTGTATTGACAAGTTTAATAGTGACATCTATGCCTTCTATCTCAGCAGGTGCTATTTCATTCTTAATTTATTTATATAAGGAAAAAGGAATAGCACTCACACTAGCACTTAGGTCACATAACCCATGATAACAATGATCTCCTATCTTAACTGAAACAATAGGCATGTCAACAACTGGTCTATGTTTATCCTTTTTATCAGGTTTGGCAATTCTAGAAGCTTCATCACAGAAGTAAATAACATGCCCATCAATATTATCGAGTAAGAGATCTTTAATCATAGCAACACCAGGTTCAACTCTGATTTGTTCAGCTAGTTTGGGTGTTCTAACATAACTTTTGTTAACCACAGTTGAAGCTTTAGCATGTTCCTTCATTCTCACAGGGAAAGGTGGTTTTTCAATATAAGCAGTGGGAACAACTGGATCAACATTGTAAATGATAGTATCGTCTTTAGCTTTTACCGATTCTTTAACTTCTTCTTCAATAGGTGGATGATATTGAAACCACTTCTCCTTAGGGAGATCAACATGAGTAGCAAAAGATTCACAGAAGGAAGCTACTATCTCAGAGTCAAGTCCATATTTAGTGCTAAAACTTTTGAAAAGCATCGGTATTCATAAAAGATTTAACACAATCAAACTTAGGTTCAATACGTGACTCTTTACCTTCGTCGAGTTCCCAATCTTCAGAGTTGTGTTTAATTCTTTCTAAAAGATCCCACCGGAATTCAATAGTCTTCTTCATAAAAGAAGCAGTGCAAGAAGTATCGAGCATGGATTGATCATTACAAGAAAGCCGAGCATAAAACTCTGAATAATAATTTATCTTGAGAGCTCATGATTGGGGCATGAATATAACATTAACTTAAGCCTCCTGTCGTGGAATTATCATGTCAGGTGTCCTAGTGTGAGGACTTAGGCGTGGAGCCAATGCAACGAGATTAGCTTAAAGGGGTTAAACTGGACAAAGGACACGGGGAGTTTATACTGGTTTGGCCCCTTGCGGTGAAGGTAAAATCCTACGATCCAGTTGTGGTGGAATTGATGGGGTCTCGATGATCAGGGAGCGAATCTGCTTTACCTAGATCTTGAGCTGTTGTTTCTTGTCCCTGAACCGCCGCCGGGTCGTCCCTTTATATACACAGGTCGACGCCCAGCGGTTTACAGAATCCCGAGGCCGGCTCATACGTGTGTCCGGCTCGGTTTCTACCCTTTCCTATCTTACAACACAAGTTACATAGTACATGGCGGTTTATGTCTACGGGCCCTAATCCGCCTTTGGGCCCCGGGCCTTTACATCTCTTGTAGTAAAGCGTCATATTCCTTGTCTTCATGGGCTTCAATACGGATGACTTCTTATGAGTATAACCCGGCCCCTCCTGGGCGGTTTATACTCAATAGTTATATCCCCAACATTAGGCCCCAGATTGATTTGAACCTGTTCATGTCAATCTTCCAGACTTAAGAAAATTTCTTCTTTAATATCCTCATGTGAACCATGTAAACCACCACGACGTCATCTTCCAGATTGTCATAAACCGCCATGACATCACCTGCTTATTAAAACCGCATATACTTCCCTTTTATTAATGAGCCTCCGAAAATCAAGGCAACCACTCTATCACATATTCATTTTTTGGGCTCCTCGATTCCCGCGCCTGTCTCTTATCCCTTTGTCTTATATATAGGGCCAATGGTCCCTTTCCTTTCTCCCCTTGCCTCTTCATCTTTCTTCTACCTCACGCCGCCTCAGTGCTCGAGCACAACCGTCGTCGTTGACCTTTGCCTCTGCCCCAACAACGGTCGCTGCATCAACCTGATTCAATCAGAAAAACGTGATGCCTCTCCGTTGTTCCTTCATCCTCAGTAAGTCTTTTTAATTTTCACCTTAGATCTACCACTAGGGTTTCGGTGTTCCTCGGTGTTCATTGCTGCACTTCGCTGCCACATGAGCACTTAATAAAAACTTGACATTTTCCCTGTGCGGCCGTAGCCATAATCCATTTTTCCTCATCACAGCATCCCTTCTTTAGCGAAAAAAATCCCCTCTGGACCTTAACTGTTCCACTGCCACCACTTAGGGTTTTGGATTTTTCTCCCTTTTTGTAACTACGGTGGATCCAAAATTATAATGTCAATTTGTAAAACCTGTTTGTGCAATACTTAGCAATTTTTCAGATCTGTAACTTCCACACCATTGTAGGCGGTTTAACCTTTAGAAAATGATAACCCGCCATGTACCATTAGCCCTCTCTTAAACCGCCTATTCACCTTAAATGTCAGAATCCGGTTTATCATGTACATACGTTTCAATGTCTTCTTCCTCCGTCTTTGCGCCGGTTTATACGTGTCAGCCGTGAACCTTAAACCGGCATTGATCCTCTTTTCCAGCCTATCGTTGAAATGGCCAAACAGTTCTATGCTTGCAACTGGGTCCCTTCCCGAGTTACTGAAGAACAGTTAAATGGGTTTGTTGCCACTGGCGTTTAATTGAAGAAGGAAGTCATACACTGGAGAGCTCCCGGTCCAGAAAACCCTCCCGAGCCCAAGGATGGAGAGGTGATTGTGTTTGCTGATCATCTGGGCCGAGGGTTTAGCCCTCCTGGATCAAAATTCTTCCGTGACATGCTTGCTAGCTTCCAGATCCGCCCTCAAGATATTGGACCGAATTCCGTGTCCAATATTTGAAATTGGCAAGTATTTTGCGAGGCTTATCTGCAAGAAGAACCTACCATTGAGTTTTTCCGGGACTTCTTTTACTTAAACCGCCGTACTGAGTTTATAGACGGGCCCAACACTGAACTTGGTGGCGTTTCAATCTAGAAGAGGAAAGATGTCAATTTCCCTCACGCCAAGCATCATAGCCACCCCAAAGACTGGAATCAGACTTGGTTTTATTGCCAAAACACAGCTCCAAACAGCGAAAATCCTCTGTCGGGTTATCGTCCACACCGGCTCACCAATAAACATCCATTCCCTCAACGACTCACCCCAAAGGAACGAGCTAGTTATGCACCCCAACTTGCAAAGCTCAGAGCTTTTGTTGCAAACGGATTGACAGGCATTGACTTTGTTCGATGCTGGGTTTCTTGGAGCATTATGCCTTTGAGCCGGCGCCTCGGTTTAATGTGTGAGTACACAGGGGATTTGAAAGACCCTCAGCGTCATATTGACACCCACCTCACTGATGATGAAGTCATCGAATCTATCAAGAAAATGCTTGATGAACCGGTGGCTGTATGCATCAAAGTAGGGCTCAGTCCCTTCTGTACTTCCAACAAACCACCAGCTGTAAGAATCACATCACTCCTTTTAATCCGTCCTCCTGTAAACACTCTATTATAACTTTTGCTAATCTTTGCAGGGGGATGATCCATTGGAAGCGGAAACTGCAGGATAAACCGGCGAAGCCGCAGGATAAACCGGTGAGAGCGCCTCGCGTTAAGACCAATGTTACAAAGAAGCCTGCGAAGAAGAGAACCGCCGAGTCCCCTGACCTGCCAAATGAGGAAGAACTTGATAATCTGGAATCAGAGGTAGAACTTGACTCTCTTGGTTCTTCTTTCATACACCTCATTGACAATGATCATTATCAGGATAATGCGGAGGCTAGCCGCGCTGGTGAGGTAGAGGTAATTATTCTTTCTTCCAACTCAGATCCTGTGCCACACCAAAAATCCGTCGAGTAGTCCGGAAAGTAAAATTTTCACGCCCTCTTGCTTATTCGGATCCGCACTTTCTTTTGAAGACACAACAGCATGAAGCTCGCCGCACAACTCGGCATAGCGGCCAAGTGGTGACTTCCTCCGGTTTACCGAACTCTCCGGTTCGTAAACGCCGACAAGAGGTTTCTTATACTCCTGACACACTTTATGCTAAAGCGGGTTACTTCTGATATCCTCTTAATCCATCTAACTCAAATTATCAGGGAACTTCCCATTCTTTAATATAAACCTCATCGAAATAAACAGCGAAAAGAAAGATTTGCAAAGAAAATATGCAAAAAAAGGTGAGGCTTTTCATGGGCTACAAGGCCACTGAGTTGAACCATTTTACAAAGCCTTTTAAGATGGACCTCACATTAACCAATCATCGTTTTAACTTTGACAAGTTCAGGGTCTGTATAAGATTGACTTGACAAACGTTCGGTGGGTCATACCAGGATTACCTGGGCGGAGTGACTTACTTGATGAAGGCAGGTTAACCCGGGGTTTTAGGTGAATACACTTGGCTTCCAAGCCTGGCTTCCAAGGTGTAGATTCTTTGTTCTTGTAGAAGCAAAGATCCCCCAAGCAATATTTTGAGCTGTGCTCAGTGGGCGCCTATTGTCACGCCCAATATGCGATACTATCCTAAAGAGACTCGAAGGTCCCACCAAGGATAGAACCGCATATTGATACACTTTTGCAAGGTGGATATCATTACATCAACATTACATAATAGATGGGGATACGTACAAAAGGCATAGAATGCCACATGAATACAACAACATCATACAAGAGATCAACATCCGACTACAGATGGAACACAAACAGAATCTCAATCGACATCCACCCTCCTAGCCCAGGCTGCCGACCTGGAACTTATCCCCTGATCGAAGAAGAAGCAGAAGAAGAACTCCAAAACAAGCAAACATCGCTCTCGCATCATGATCATCGCATAACCTACACCTGCAACTGTTGTTGTAGTAATCTGTGAGCCACCAGGACTCAGCAATCCCATTACCATGGGTATCAACACTAGCGAAGCTTAATGGGTAAATGAATGGATAGGTGGTGAGGTTGCAGCAGCGACTAAGCATATATGGTGGCTAACATACGCAAATGAGAGCGAGAAGAGAAGCAAACGACATAGTCGAGAAGCTAGAAGTGATCAAGAAGTGATCCTGAAACTACTTACGTTCATACATAACCCAAAACCATGTTCACTCCCCGGACTCTGCCGAAAAGAGACCATCACGGCTACACACGCGGTTGATGCATTTTAATTTGAATCTGGTGTCAAGTTCTCTACAACCGGACGTTAACAAATTCCCATCTGCCACATAACCGCGGGCACGGCTCTCGAAAGTTTATACCCTGCAGGGGTGTCCCAACTTAGTCTATCACAAGCTCTCACGGTCAACGAAGGATATTCCTTCTCCCAAGAAGACCCAATCAGTCTCGGAATCCCGATTTACAAGACATTTCGATAATGGTAAAACAAGACCAGCAAAGCCGCCCGATGTGCCGACAATCCCGATAGGAGCTGCACATATCACATCTGTAACACCCCGGATGTAACTTCCCATAATTGTAACTCCAACTCTTACCATTTCCGGCTATGTGTTGTGGTATTTCCTTTGTGGTTGGGTTTTGTCTTTTATTTCGCATTTTGTTCATGTCATGCATCTCATCTCATGGCATCATCCGCATTGCATCGGCACTCGTTGCCGTCATTGTTTCTAAAACTTGCATCCGCTCGTAGTTGTCGCGTCCCTCCTTTGCTTTTGTTGACCGTTCCGAGACCAACCTTGTTCTTCGTTTGCCCTCTTGCCTAAACCGGAGTCTCTCTCTACAGTGCATAGACCCCCTTGCGTGCGTGCCAAGTTGTCCCGAACCCGAACCGCTCAATCGTGACCATTGGATTCGGATCATCCCCTAACCTCTCTAAAACATCTCCGTTTCTTATTTAGACTTTCCTAACCTATCTTTTCTCGACCATCGGATTTTGATCGGACGATCCAACTCCTCTCTTTTCCCCATATATATATATATATATATATATAGTCTACCCCTAGTCCATTTTGGACCAAACCCTATTTTCTAGGGATCCTTCCTCCTCGCCGCCGCCACCCGGTCTCGATCCACCTCGGGATCCCCCTCCTCCTCATTTTCCTCCACCCACCAACCAACGCTCTCCACTACTCCTCCCCGATTTGCTAGCTTCGATCCCGAGTTCCTCCTCTGCTTCTTTCCCAGGAGCCCGAAGCCTACCTCTTCTCCCCCTCAATCTTGAATCAATCATGAAGCCGCCCAAGTCCTCGAGCAGGAGCGCTCGTCCTCGTCTCCAGTTTCCCGTTCATGCCGGGCCGGCGAGATGCAGGTCACGTCGCCGTTCCTCTGCGCTGTCTCCTTCCTTTTTTCCCATCACGCTGCTCCTCCGTGACCACCCCCTCGTCTTGTTCCTTTTTCTCACAGCGGACCAGCGCCACCGCCGAAGCTCGAGGCCACCGCCGTCGTTGCCACCAGCCCCGCCTCGGTTCTGGCTGGATCTGGACGGGAGCAGGCTCCGCTGCCCGTTCTTGGCCTCCCTCACGTCCAGCTCGCCGCCTGTAGCTCGTGCCAGCCGCCGACTTCCTCTACAGCCGCCCTGCCATGTTCGTCCGTGCCTCGCCTTCCTCCGCCTCGCCTGTGACCTCCGCTGCACCAGATCCGGCAACCCCGCATCGAGCATCGCCTCTTCCCCGACCTCCTCGTTCGACTCCTTGTTGGATCCGGCAGGTTCCCGTCGTTGCGCCAAGTCCCGCTTCACCATTGACCGAGTCCTCTGCTTCCTGTTTTGCGGCGTTGAACACCATCCGGCCAGCGCGCATCGAGCCACGACCCCGCCCTGCGTTGACCGAGCACAGCCCAGCCGTCCCAGATCGCCTTTGCCTCACCGGGCCAAGCCCATGGGTGAGCAGCCCCCTCCAGTCCCCCTCCTGTACACTATCGGGCCAGCCAGATTCGGCCCGCATACGTTTTTTTCCCTACTGCTGCGATTTTAGCATTATCCGGAGAACTGCAGTTTTATAGAAAAGTCCCTCTAGATCATGCATTTAATAACTACAAATGGTGCATCGGATTAAAATGATTTAAACATGTAAAATGCTTAGAATTTTGTGTAGATTAATAATTTGCCACTTTCATCCATGTTAAATATGTTTAACTTGCTGTTTGCATTAATTTGCTCAAATGCCATGTCAAAATGATTTATTTCATAACTAAATAACCGTAGCTCCAATTTTAATAAACTTTATATGTAAATGGGGTGAAAAAATGCATAGATTAACTTGGTACACTTTGTTTTACTGTTTAACAACATTAAAATATGTTTTAGAGCAGAACTGTACCAAAACTAAAATATGGACATGAGGATTTTCCGGAATTGTTGTTTGTTGTTTCCAGCCTCATTTAAAGTTGCCTAAATAGTTAGTTTACTTATGCTTCACCTCTTGCCATGTTTAATAATATTTAATTTTGTTGGGTACCTAAACGGGAGAGAACTAAATAATTGATGTGGTGTTTCGTCAATATGCAACTCGTTGCATATTGAGCTCCACTTAATTTGTAGTATTGTTTGTGCACTTTCCATGCCAAGCCTTTTAAACTGGTCATGCATCATATTTGTTTGTGCATCATGCCATGTTTATGCTTGTGCGTTTACCATGTTGTTTGTTTCTTTCCGGTGTTGCTTCTTAGTTCCGGTAATGTTGCGATTGTGAGGATTCGTCCGACTACTCCCATTCGTCTTCTTCATGGACTCGTTCTTCTTCCTAGCGGGATTTCAGGCAAGATGACCGTCACCTTGGATCTCACTACTATCATTGCTATGCTAGTTGCTTCGTTCTATCGCTATGTTACGCTACCTATCACTTGTTCTTCAAGCCTCCCAATTTGCCATGTCAGCCTCTAACCTTTTTCACCCTTCCTAGCAAACCGTTGCTTGTCTATGTTACCGCTTTTGCTCAGGCCCTCTTATAGTGTTGTTAGTTGCAGGTGAAGTTAAAGATTGCTCCATGGTGGACAGGATTATAGTTGGGATATCACAATATCTCTTATTTAATTAATGCATCTATACACTTGGTAAAGGGTGGAAGACTCGGCCTTATGCCTGGTGAGGGAGTCCTGCATTAGGGGGTGTCCGGATGGCCGGACTATGACCTTTGGCCGGACTCCCGGACTATGAAGATACAAGATTGAAGACTTCGTCCCGTGTCCGGATGGGACTTTCCTTGGCGTGGAAGGCAAGCTTGGCAATACGATATGAAGATCTCCTCCCATTGTAACCGACTCTGTGTAACCCTATCCCTCTCTGGTGTCTATATAAACTGGAGAGTTTTAGGTCATAGGACGAACAACAATCATACCATAGGCTAGCTTCTAGGGTTTAGCCTCTCTGATCTCGTGGTAGATAAACTCTTGTACTACCCATATCATCAATATTAATCAAGCAGGAGTAGGGTTTTACCTCCATCGAGAGGGCCCGAACCTGGGTAAAAACATCGTGTCCCTTGTCTCCTGTTACCATCCGCCTAGACGCACAGTTCGGGACCCCCTACCCGAGATCCGCCGGTTTTGACACCGACATTGGTGCTTTCATTGAGAGTTCCTCTGTGTCGTCACCTTTTGGCCCGATGGCTTCTTCGATCATCAACCACGACGCGGTCCAGGGTGAGACTTTTCTCCCCGGACAGATCTTCGTGTTTGGCGGTTTCGCACTGCGGGCCAATTCGCTTGGCCATCTGGAGCAGATCGAAAGCTACGCCCATGGCCATCAGGTCAGATTTGGAAGTTTGAACTACACGGCTGACATCCACGGGGACTTGATCTTTGATGGATTCGAGCCACGGCCGAGCGCGCCGCACTGTCACGATGGGCATGATCTAGCTCTGCCGCCGGACAGCGCCCAGTGCGCCGCTCAGGTGTCCGCTCCGACCCTTAGCTCGGAGCCGACCGCGCCAGTCGGGGACGGACGGTTGGACGCCGCCCCGGGAGCTGCAATCTCTAGGCGATCGAGCCGAATACCAGCCTAGTCCTTTGTGAGGCCTGCGACTCCCAGGTGCCGGACTCCTTTCCGGACTCCGAATCTTCCGCACCCCTTCCGATCGAACCCAATTGGGCTCCGATCATGGAGTTCACCACCGCGGACGTCTTTTAGCACTCGCCCTTTGGCGACATCCTGAATTCACTAAAGTCCCTCTCTCTGTCAGGAGAGCCCTGACCAGACTATGGTCAACAAGGTTGGGATGCGGACGACGAAGAAATTCGAAATCCACCCACCACCCACCTCGTAGCCACTGTCGACGATTTAACCGACATGCTCGACTTCGACTCCGAAGACATCGACGGTATGGACGCCGATGAAGGAGATGACCAAGAACCAGCACTTATAGGGCACTGGAAAGCCACCTCGTCATATGACATATACATGGTGGATACCCCAAAAGTAGGGAATGGCGATGAAAAAACGGAGGATGACCCCTCCAAGAAACAACCTAAGCGCCGGCGTCCGCGGCGCCTCTCTAAATCCTGCCAAAGCAAAAACGGCGAGTCCGGCACTGGAGATAACAACACCCCGGACAGTGCCAAAGACAACCCCCTCCAGCAGGATTCCGCGCAGGAGGACGGAGAAGCCAGCCCTCATGAGAGAGCGGCAGACAGGGAGGTCGAGGACGACAATTATATGCCTCCCTCCGAAGATGCGCAAGCCTCGACGATGACGAATTTGTCATGCCAGAGGATCCCGTCGAACAAGAGTGTTTCAAACGCAGGCTTATGGCCACGGCAAGCAGCCTCAAGAAAAAACAGCAGCAGCTTAGAGCTGACCAAGATTTGCTAGCCGACAGATGGACTGAAGTCCTAGCGGCCGAAGAGTACAAACTCGAACGCCCCTCCAAGAGCTACCCAAAGCGCAGGCTGCTACCCCAACTAGAGGAGGAAGCAACTAAACCTACATCACCAGCGTATGATGCGGCCGATCGGCCACCCCGTGGCCGCGACAGAGAGGCCTTTCGGCCCTCAACTCAAGCCGCACCCCGGCGCCGCTCAAAAAATACCAGAGCATGGGGAAATGCACCAGTCTTGCAAGACATATTGGAGGATAATGCCAGGCAAACAAGATCAATCTACGGATCGCGTGGGTGCCCCACGTCACGTGACGATAACCGTCACGCCGGATATGACAAATACGGCCAGGCCAAACACAACAGACAAAGCTCATCCGAGCTACGTCGTGATATAGCCCAGTACAGAGGCGCCGCACACCCACTATGCTTCACAGACGAAGTAATGGATCATCAAATCCCCGAGGGTTTTAAACCCATAAACATCGAATCATACGATGGCACAACAGATTCTGCGGTATGGATCAAGGATTATCTCCTTCATATCCACATGGCCCGTGGTGATGATCTACACGCCATCAAATACCTCCCGCTCAAGCTTAAAGGACCAGCTCGGCATTGGCTTAACAGCCTGCCAGCAGAGTCAATCAGTTGCTGGGAGGACCTAGAATCCGCATTCCTTGACAACTTCTAGGGCACTTATGTGCGACCACCAGACGCCGATGACCTAAGTCACATAATTCAGTAGCCAGAGGAATCAGCCAGACAATTCTGGACGCAGTTCCTAACCAAGAAAAATCAAATAGTCGACTGTCTAGATGCAGAGGCCCTTGCAGCCTTCAGGCATAACATCCGAGACGAATGTCTTGCCCGGCACCTAGGACAGGAAAATCCGAAATCCATGGTAGCCCTCACGACACTCATAACCCGCTTTTGCGCGGGAGAAGACAGCTGACTAGCTCGTAGCAATAACATGACCAAGAGCCCTGGTAACTTAGATACCAAGGACAACAATGGCAGGTCGCATCGTAACAAGCACAAGCACCGCATTAACGGTGATAATTCTGAGGATACGGCAGTTAATGCCGGATTCAGAGGCTCTAAACCCGGTCAGCGGAAGAAGCCATTCAAAAAAAAAATCCTCCGGGCCCATCCAGTTTAGATCGGATACTCGATCGCTCGTGCCAGATACACGGCACCCCCGAACAACCAGCCAATCACACCAACAGGGATTGTTGGGTGTTCAAGCAGGCAGGCAACTTAAGTGCCAAAAACAGAGACAAGGGGCTGCATAGCGATGACGAGGAGGAGCCCCAGCCGCCGAACAACAGAGGACAGAAGGGCTTCCCCCCACAAGTGCGGACGGTGAACATGATATACGCAACCCATATCCCCAAAAGGGAACGGAAGCGTGCTCTCAAGGATGTCTATGCGTTGGAGCCAGTCGCCCCAAAGTTCAACCCATGGTCCTCCTGCCCGATCACTTTTGATCAAAGGGACCACCCCACTAGCATTCGTCACGGTGGATTCGCCGCATTGGTCCTAGACCCAATCATTGACGTATTTCACCTCACTAGAGTCCTCATGGACGGCGGCAGCAGCCTGAACCTGCTTTATCAGGATACAGTGCAAAAAATGGGTATAGATCCCTCGAGGATTAAACCCACAAAGACGACCTTTAAAGGCGTCATACCAGGTGTAGAAGCCAGCTGTACAGGCTCAGTTACACTCGAAGTGGTCTTCGGATCCCCGGATAATTTCCGAAGCGAAGAGTTAATCTTTGACATAGTCCCGTTCCGTAGTGGCTATCACACCCTGCTCGGACGAACCACATCCGCAAAATTTAATGCGGTGCCGCACTACGCATATCTCAAGCTCAAGATGACAGGCCCTCGCGGAGTCATTACGGTCAATGGAAACACCGAACGCTCTCTCCGAACAGAGGAGCACACCGCGGCCCTGGCGGCAGAAGTACAAAGTAGCCTCTCAAGGCAATCCTCCAATCCGGCTGTTAAACGTCCGGACAACGTCAAGCATGCCCGAAGTAACCTACAACAAAACCGTCTGGCACGTTCCGAGCAAGCATAGTAGTGCGGCCTCAACCCCAGCCCTCGCGAGATTGCGATAGCAGTACCACACGTACATAACTACGCTCTGGAAATACCATGGGCATAAGGGGAGGGACACAACCACGACACGCCCAGAATGCGGCTCAACCGCACTAGGGGCTCCCGATTTTGCCATTTCTTCTTTTTTTTTCTTTATACTTTCAGGACTCCACTATTCGGAAGGCCTGTCCGGCAATACAATCGCCGAACACACGATGCAACAGCCATGGAGAAAACAAGCCACGTCAAATGTCCAGGTGGTCTCTATAACGAGCTAAATACCTGTCTTACTTAATGTCTCGCAGCTTGCCCCTGGAGGGGTACATGTCAAATAATCCCATCTCTTGCGTATTGCACTATTTTGTATCGTCCTGCTCTCATAGCAGCCCCTTTTTAATAAACAATACATAGCTCTTGTCTGTTATTGTATTCATTTAATTTTATATAAATATGTCCAGTCATGACATTATGCAACCGTACACTTTGGTACGGCCAATACACCAGGGGCTTAAGTACCCCATAATACGGTGTGAGAAGACCGAACACTCTCATGAGTGCGGCACCCCGAACTTATAGCACTATATGCATTGGCTCCGAATCATGTCTTGGGTCAATAGTTGGGTTTGCCCGACTCCCATGTTTTGGTACCTTACGTTCCGCTATGTCGGCTAAGGTAGCGCTGGGAGAACTACTGCGATTATGCCCCAGTTGAGCTGGGTTAACACCTCAGTAGAGAAAGCTAAAACTGACTGTCATGATAGGGCGAGAGATCGGTCCCTGTTCGAGAGGTTTTTCGAGTCCTTAAAGACTTATGCCGCTTAGAGCGAGAAGCTGGCTTTGTCCAGCCTAGGCGTGGATAGCGCCCTGAACTCAGTCTTCCGAATACTAGGGGCTTCACTGAAATTTAAAATTATAGAATTCTATGGCTAAGTGAGAGTGATAAAGCATTATAAGTCCGATGGCGTTGTTCGTTGTGCTGAGCGCCTCCCTCGATGGACCCAAAAATGGGAACAAGAGCGCTCAGGTTTATCCCAAACACCCCAGCACTTGTGGCATGGGGGTAGAAGCCGACGACTTGCATCTCTCAGATTTAATAAACGGCCGCACAGAAGGTAATATTTTAAATTCGAAAAGCGTTGCTTAGTGCATATGAACAAGTTTTCAGCGCATAGGACAAACACGAGCGAGTTTACTCAAAAGTTACATCCCTGGTACATTCATCCGCCACACGACGGGCACCCTTCAGCACGCCCTCATAATACATCTCGGGCCTGTGATGCTCCTTCCCCTCTGGTGGCCCTTCTGTCACCAGCTTCTCAGCATCTAGCTTGCCCCAGTGCACTTTAGCACGGGCAAAAGACCTACGGGCGCCTTCGATGCATACGGAGCACTTGATGACTTCAAGCCGGGGACATGCATCCACCAGCCGCCGCACCAGCCCAAAGTAGCTCAAAGGCATGACCTCCCCAGGCCACAGCCGGCCTATCAGGCCCTTCATGGCCTGTTCGGCTGCCTTATGAAGCTCGACCAGCTGCTTCAGCTGGTCGCTCAGGGGCACCGGGGATTCGGCCTCAGCATACTGGGACCAGAACACCTTCTCCGTCGAGCTCCCTTCCTCGGCCCGGTAGAATGCGGCGGCGGCGGATACACTGCAGGGCAGATCTGCGAATGCTCCTGGAGAGCTCCGGATTCGGGTAAGTAACAGGTAATTTACTTTCACGTGCTTGCTTTGCATAAAGAATGCCTTACCCGCCGCAATCCTTTTCATCGCCTCAATTTCCTGGAGGGCTTTTTGGGCTTCGGCCTTGGCAGGTTTGGCGCTTTCAAGTGCCGAGGCAAGCTCGGACTCTCGAGTCTTCGATTCAAGCTCTAACCTCTCATGTTTTTTCACAAGAGCATCGAGCTCTTGCCGCACCTCCGCCACCCGCGCCTCTTGCTTTTCTCGCTCAGTGCGCTCCATGGCCGCATTGTCTTCGGCCTTGGAAAGCGCTTCCTTCAGGGTCGCCACCTCGGTTGTGGCCCCTGTAATATTCACGTTGGTCCTGTCATCATTTGCAACCAGGTATTTATATATACAATTACATAAGGTAATACATACCTTCCTTGTCCTCGAGCTGCTTCTTGGCACGGCCGAGCTCGTTCTCGGACCGCTCGAGGCTCTGCTTCAATGCATCGACCTCCGCAGTCAGTGTGGCGGAGGTCAGCAGCGCAGCCTGCATTCCCATATTGACATATTTATGTTAGACTCCTGCGTATATCTTTTTTAGATCCTCAGTCCGACTTTTCTTTCCAAACACCAAACTGAGCATCAGGGGCTACTGTCTATGCGGTAACATTTTTATATGTTTTAAATACATACCTCAAAGCCTGTTAGAAGGCTGGTACAGGCTTCTGTCAGCCCGCTCTTGGCGGACTGAACCTTCTGAATCACCGCACTCATAATAGTGCGGTGCTCCTCGTTGATGGAGGCGCTGTTAACCACCTCCAGCAAATTGTCCGGCGCCTCCGGTTGGACAGAGGCTGCCGGCGTCGTAGGCTTGCCCTTCTTGCGAAGGGGCCGCCTGCCGGACTCTAGAACCACTGAAGGTTCCGAAGCGGTGTCTGGCCCAGGGCCGGACTTAGATCCCTCTGGGACTTCATCCCCTTTGGGCCTGGAGTCTGGGAGGTCGCCTTGCGGCTCCTCCAGGACCACCTCCTCCTGGTTTAGTCCCTTTTGGGACTCCACCTCAGCATCGTCCATAGGGCGAGAGGAGGAGGTCGTCGGGAGTGAAGCGCTATTCACATCCGACAAATCCAGGGAGCCGCTCGACGAATCGCCGAGCTGAGCCTTGGGCGGACTGCATGATTGAATTCAGCGTCAGAAGGTACTGTACAATAGAGGAATGCCATAAGTTATTCTAGTATCCGGATACTTACAATTTTGCCAAGGGCTTGACCCTGGATGGCCATTCCTCTCCGCCGTCGTCGGCGTCGGAGGCTTAGTCCGGAAGAAGGGTCTTCCCCTTCTTGGACCCTCCGGCCTCCCCAGTTGGGGCGGCCTTCCTTTTCTTTCCTCCCCCCGCTGGAGGGGGAGAGGCTTCTTCTTCCTCCTCCTCATCTTCGGAGGCGGAGTGCGTCTCGGGGTCGTTAGGCGATGAGTCCGACACCACCAGGCGTCGGGAACTTTTTCGAGTCCCCGTGGACTTCTTCTTGGCCTTCTTCTCCGGCACCACGTGGGGTGCCGGAACCAGCAGCTTTGTCAAACGGGCGTCCGTTGGGTCTTCGGGGAAAAAGGCCGGACAGTTGATCTGTCCGGCCTTCTTCTGCCAGTCCTGTTAAAGGGATGGGACTTTAGATCCCACATAGAGTCAAACTATGGAAAAAAATACCCCGTGATGGGTAAATTGAGCTTACCGTGCTGGCTTGACGCTTCGCGCAGAATCCATGATCCTCGGTAATGGGAGGGTGAACCTCAGAGCTCTTGAAAAGCACCTTCCAGGCATCTTCGTGCGTTGTGTCGAAGAGCTTGGACAAAGTTTGGTGCTGGGCCGGGTCGAATTCCCACAGATTAAAAGCCCGTCATTGACACGGGAGGATCCGGCGGAAGAGCATGACCTGGACTACGATGATGAGTTTAACCTTCCTGCCGATCAGGTCTTTGACGCAGGTTTGAAGTCCGGTCACCTCTGCCGAATTACCCCACGACAAGCCCGCTCTTTCCATGAGGTGAGACGTGTGGGGATGCCAGATCGGAAATCGGGGGCCGCTGCCCATTCAGGGTCACGCGGCTTGGTGATGTAGAACCACCCCGATTGCCACCCTTTGATGGTTTCCACGAAGGCGCCCTCGAACCATGTAACATTGGCTATCTTGCCCACCATGGCACCTCCGCACTCCGCTTGTCGCCCGCCCACAACCTTCAGCTTGACATTGAAGGTCTTCAGCCATAAGCCGAAGTGGGGCTGGATGCGGAGGAAGACCTCACACACGACGATGAACGCCGAGATGTTGAGGATGAAGTTCGGGGCCAGATCGTGGAAGTCCAGGCCGTAGTAGAACATGAGCCCCCGGACGAACGGGTGAAGAGGAAAGCCCAGTCCGCGGAGGAAATGGGGGAGGAACACGACCCTCTCATGGGGCCTAGGGGTGGGGATGAGTTGCCCCTCATCTGGAAGCCGGTGCGCGATGTCGTTAGACAAGTATCCAGCCTTCCTCAACTTTTTGATGTGTCCCTCCGTGACGGTTGTAACACCCCAGATGTAACATGTCCCAATTTGGCAATATATCAACTTGACCTTCATCCAATTCTTGTGGGTTTTATCATGTTTGGCCTCATCTTGTTTGGTTATGTGGTCTACTCTTTTAATTGTCATGCTCTCCTTACCATATTGCATTTGTGCTTCTTGTCATATTCCTTTTAGCCATCATATGTCATCATCATATAGTGCATTTTCACCTCATGCCATCTCATGTTGCATTTTGTCATTCATGTTGTTGCCATGAGCATCATGGGCATGACCCTTGTCCCCCTTTCAAACCATTGCACCATCACTTCTCCTTCCTTCCCTTTTCCTTCCATTCTTTGCGAGTGCCATTTTGCCTCCACCATAAATGTTCATCTTTTCCCCAATATTCTAACACTATGTACCTAGCCTCTCTACCAAATTACAGCTCATTTGAAGTTGTGTTGGTTAGGTTCAAAAATGCTCCAAGCTTGAACTATATTCAAACTTGTTGTATTTTTCTACCTCTAAAAAAAATACCCAACTCAATTTTATCAAATTGAGAATAATTCCAGAATCCTGAGGATATTTTCATATCTCTCAGAAAGCCCCCCAATCCTTCTGTGCTTTTCGCTCTTTTATTTCTGTTCGAAGGAATGGGAAAGAGTCAGAGGGAGAGAGAGAGCACCAGCAGCAGCGCAGCCCAGTAGCAATCAGTCCATCCGCGGCCCAGCAGGCCTCCCGCAGCCCTTTAGCCTGCAAGCGTCAGTTGCATCGTCCTCCTGTACGGCAGGACATCCAGAGGAGACACGTCGGCACGCCAGATGATTTGACGGCCGGAGCTCGTCCCTAGACCCCTATAAAGTTGTCCCCGGTGCCCTAGGGTCTCCCCTCAACCGATCCCCTTCCTCTCCTTCCCTCGCCGCCGCCAAGTAAGTCTCTACGCGCCCACGCCGTCGCCCTTCCCACCATGCTCTGGCTGAGCTCGAGCTTCGGCTCGGGATAGACGCTCGTCGCGCCTCCCACCACCTCGGACGCCGCGGAGAAGACCGTCAAGTTCCCCTTCTCATCCTACCTCATCGCACGTACCTCTACAGCCTCTGGAACGACTTCTCCGACCGGTGTTCTTCCTCTTCTTCCCGGACAGCAGCATCGCCGGGTTCAGAGCTCGTCTGCGTCGCTGTAGGCTCGACTCCGTCGCCGTATACTTGTCCTTGGGTAAGGAGGTATACCCAACTTCCTCCCTGCTCCTTCCTGTCGTCGATAGATCACCGTAGGCGCTGCTTCGATTCAATCTTTCCCGTGCTCTCGGTGCTCTGTCGATCTCTGTAGTTTTAGTTGCGCATGTTTTGCTGCTGCACGTGCACACGCCACTTGCGTTCCGCGAGCTCGTGCTCGAGCGTTTGCTCGCACACCCCTACAACCGCACTCCCTTGCACTTCTCGCAGGCCCGCTGCTGCTCTGCATCGCAAGCCGTCGCCTTCTCGCTCGTCAACGCAGGCGCCGGTGATTTCTGTATTGCCAACACCAAAGGCTCGGCCTTCTGGCCCTGGTTCAAAAGGAGCCAGGCGCCTCTATGGGTACACACACCTCCCTCTAGCGCACTAGTTAGCCTGCCTCTTTCCTACCTAGGAGACTTGGGTTCGAGTCCCAGGTTCCACGTTTTTTTAGTGGTGGCTTTTATTTTCACTGTGACTATGACGCCTTGGTCCCACTATCATCCACACACCCAGCCACATGGACCACGGCCCTACCAGTCAGTCTAACGGCTCGGTACAGCTTGGGTGCACCTAGTTTTCCCCGCATGACTTCTGTTTTATTCCAATTCGGAACATGCCAGATTTGGCATATGCTGAGGTTTCCATTTAGGGCAGGTTTTAACTTATTGCACTCGTGATGATTTTTCTACAGCAACCCCAACATATTATATATGTTTTTGGGGTAGAAAAATCTCACCAATCCAGTGGTGGCATTAGTTTCTGCATTTGAGCAAGTTCATGAACATTTCATTTTACATCATGTTGTTGTTTTGTCTTTCATGTGTATATTTATGCAATTATGCTATGAGGTAGTTTTGCACATGAACATGTTCTTCATCATGCCTACTTGCTTCTGGAATTAAGCTCCTGCGATGATATGTTTTATTTTGAGTTAAACAAGCTTGTTAACATGCCAACATGAATCTGTTTTTGCCATGTCCTGAAACTTCACTAAGTCTGGAACTGTTAATAAAAACTTGCTATGTTCACATGGGTGCCATCATATTTTCTGATCCTTTTTGGCTTATGGTCAGTAAGGGACTTTTGATCTATGCTTTGAGTAGATTCATGCCATGTCTTATTTTGCTATTGTAAGTTCCTGTAGCATGTTGATAACCTGCTCTGAACATTGCTTCATGCTGCTGTTTATGCCATGTCCAGCCTGTTAATTTTTGCACTTTCTCCATGCTTGTTTGAACCTGTTATGATGTGATTTAGCCGTAGATCAGTGTTCCTCTTTTGTAAAGCATCTTCTGTAGATCATTGCCATATGTTTTATTTTTATGTTGGGGTGCTGTAGCATAGTTTCTTGTTGCATGCTAAGTAGCATCGTGCTGTTAATCGCAGCTTTGTGCCATACTTGTCTTGCTTGCCATTTGCAAACCGTGCATCCGTTTCTGGTGATCTTTATATCGATTTTAACCGAAATCATCTCATCTTTCCAGCGGCATGCTTGGTTTGCCAAGTTGATGCCTTGTTCATCCTTTTTCGTCCCGAAGCACGCATATGCATTGCATATCACATCTCGCATATCATGACATGTATTGCATCATGTTGTTTGTGCATTGCACCGTGATTTATTGTGGTTCCTTTGCTTGTGTTCTTGCTTTGAGTAGAGCCGGGAGACGAGTACGTGCACGAGGAACCTATTGAGTACGCTAACGAGGATCCAGCCTTCGACAGCTCTGAGAACCTTGCAGGCAAGATGACCATACCTTCGAAATCATTTCTATCTTTGCTTGCTAGTACTCGCTCTATCGCTATGTTAGCCCTACTTGCCATTGTTTACCATGCCTACCTATTGCCATGTCAAACCTCTAACCATCCTATCCTAGCAACCGTTGATTGGCTATGTCACCGCTTTTGCTCAGCCCCTCTTATAGCATTGTTAGTTGCAGGTGAAGATGAAGTTTGTTCCTGGTCGAAACATGGATACTTTGGGATATCACAATATCTCCTGTTTAAATTAATGCACCTTATATACTTGGTAAAGGGTGGAAGGCTCGGCCTTATGCCTGGTGACTTGTTCCACTCTTGCCGCCCTAGTTTCCGTCATACCGGTGTTATGTTCCTGGATTTCGCGTTCCTTACACGGTTGGGTGATTATGGGACCCCCTTAACAGTTCGCTTTGAATAAAACTCCTCCAGCAAGGCCCAAACTTGGTTTTACCATTTGCCACCTAAGCCCTTTTCCCTTGGGTTTTCGCGAGCCCAAGGGTCATCTTTATTTTAACCCCCCCGGGCCAGTGCTCCTTCGAGTGTTGGTCTGAACTGAGTAGACTGCGGGGCCACCTCGGGGAAACTTGAGGGTTGGTTTTACTTGTAGGATGTCTCATCCGGTGTTGCCCTGAGAACGAGATATGTGCAGCTCCTATCGGGATTTCTCGGCACATCGGGCGGCTTTGCTAGTCTTGTTTTACCATTGTTGAAATATTTTGCGAACCGGGATTCCGAGACTGATCGGGTCTTCCCGGGAGAAGGTCTATTCCTCCGTTGACCGTGAGAGCTTGTGATGGGCTAAGTTGGGACACCCCTGCAGGGTATATAATCTTTCGAAAGTCGTGCCCGCGGTTATGAGGCAGATGGGAATTTGTTAATGTCCGGTTGTAGATAACTTGACACTTGACTTCATTAAAATGCATCAACCGCGTGTGTAGCCGTGATGGTCTCTTCTCGGCGGAATCCGGGAAGTGAACACGGTTTGAGTTATGCTTGACGTAAGTAGTTTCAGGATCACTTCTTGATCACTTCTAGCTTCTCGACCGACGCGTTGCTTCTCTTCTCGCTCTCACTTGCGTATGTTAGCCACCATATATGCCTAGTGCTTGCCGCAGCTCCACCATATTACCCCTTACCTACCTTTGAGCTTAAATAGTCTTGATCTCGCGGGTGTGAGATTGCTGAGTCCCCGTGACTCACAGATTCTACCAAAACAGATGCAGGTGCCGAGGATACTGGCGCAGATGGCGCAACTGAGCTGAAGTGGGAATTTGATGAGGCCCTTGGTCGTTACTATGTATCGTTTCCAGATGATCAGTAGAGGAGCCCAGTCGGGACGATCGGGGATCTAGCATTTGGGGTTGTCTTCTTTTCATTTGAACTTGACCGTAGCCGGTCTATGAGTGTATTTTGATTGATGTATGATCTTAAATTATGTATTGTGTGAAGTGGCGATTGTAAGCCAACTCTCTTTATCCCATTCTTGTTCATTACATGGGATTGTGTGAAGATGACCCTTCTTGCGACAAAACCACCATGCGGTTATGCCTCTAAGTCGTGCTTCGACATGTGGGAGATATAGCCGTATCGTGGGTGTTACAACGGTGGAGGCCATCCATCTACCTCCCGCTCCGGACATGGTTGGAGAAGGTTGACGTGGGAAGTGCGGACTGGGGCGCTGGAGCTCGAGTGCGCAGGAATGGATAAGCAAAGGAGGAAGAAGGCGTAGATGGAAAGGGTGGATCCTTATCCCCTTATATGGGCGGCCGAAACTATGAGCCCCACCAGCCTAATAAAACTCTCTTATCTCCCAAGCGCCACGATTAATGGCGCGGTTGGGTTACCCACACCCGTATTGATGAGAATCCCGGAATAAGGGGACACGATCTCTGCTTTGACAAGACGTGCCAAGGAAACTGCCTCGCTAAACGCACTGAGGTGGGACAGTAAAACAATTCGAATAAAGGTTTGGCTGTGGCATGATGTCACACTACGGAATACGTCAACAGATTAGATTTGTGCAGATGTTATTCTCTCTACGATGGCATGTGGAACTTATTTTACAGAGCCGGGCACTATCCTTGTGTTCAAACATCTTCTATGAAGTATTCGGAGGAGGAACCCGCCTTGCAATGCCGAAGACAATTTGCGCGCCGGACTCGTCGTCATTGAAGCCTGGTTCAGGGGCTACTGTGGGAGTCCTGTATTAGGGGGTGTCCGATGGCCGGACTATGACCTTTGGCCAGACTCCCGGACTATGAAGATACAAGATTGAAGACTTCGTCCCGTGTCCGGATGGGACTTTCCTTGGCGCGGAAGGTAAGCTTGGCGATACGATATGAAGATCTCCTCCCATTGTAACCGACTCTGTGTAACCCTAGCCCTCTCCGGTGTCTATATAAACCAGAGAGTTTTAGTCCATAGGACGAACAACAATCATAACATAGGCTAGCTTCTAGGGTTTAGCCTCTTTGATCTCGTGGTAGATCAACTCTTGTACTACCCATATCATCAATATTAATCAATCAGGAGTAGGGTTTTACCTCCATCGAGAGGGCCCGAACCTGGGTAAAAACATCGTGTCCCTTGTCTCCTGTTACCATCCGCCTAGACGCATAGTTCGGGACCCCCTACCCGAGGTCCGCCGGTTTTGACACCGACACCTGGTGTTTTGTTCCACTCTTGTCGCCCTAGTTTCCGTCATACCGGTGTTATGTTCCTTGATTTTGTGTTCCTTGTCACGCCCAATATGCGATACTATCTTAAAGAGACTCGAAGGTCCCAACAAGGATAGAACTGCATATTGATACGCTTTTGCAAGGTGGATATCATTACATCAACATTACATAATAGATGGGGATACGTACAAAAGGCATAGAATGCCACACGAATACAATAACATCATACAAGAGATCAACATCTGACTACGGATGGAACACAAACAGAAACTCAAGCGACATCCACCCTGCTAGCCCAGGCTGCCGACCTGGAACCTATCCCCTGATCGAAGAAGAAGCAGAAGAAGAACTCCAAAACAAGCAAACATTGCTCTTGCGTCATGATCATCACATAACCTGCACCTACAACTGTTGTTGTAGTAATCTGTGAGCCACGAGGACTCAGCAATCCCATTACCATGGGTATCAAGACTAGCAAAGCTTAATGGGTAAAGGAATGGATAAGTGGTGAGGTTGCAGTAGCGACTAAGCATATATGGTGGCTAACATACGCAAATGAGAGGGAGAAGAGAAGCAAACGGCACGGTCGAGAAGCTAGAAGTGATCAAGAAGTGATCCTAAAACTACTTATGTTCATACATAACCCAAAATCGTGTTCACTCCCCGGACTCCACTGAAAAGAGGCCATCACGGCTACACACGCGATTGATGCATTTTAATTCGAATCTGGTGTCAAGTTCTCTACAACCGGCCGTTAACAAATTCTCATCTGCCATATAACCGCGGGCACAGCTCTCGAAAGTTTATACCCTGCAGGGGTATCCCAACTTAGCCCATCACAAGCTCTCACGGTCAACGAAGGATATTCCTTCTCTCAAGAAGACCCGATCAGTCTCGAATCCTGGTTTACAAGACATTTCGACAATGGTAAAACAAGACCAGCAAAGCCGCCTGATGTGCCGACAATCCCGATAGGAGCTGCTCATATCTTGTTCTCAGGGCAACACTGGATGAGACTAGCTACGATTAAAACCAGCCCTCAAGTTTCCCTGAGGTGGCCCCGCATGCAGCTCAGTTCGGACCAGCACTTAGAGAAGCCCTGGCCCGGGGGGGCTAAAATAAAGATGACCCTCAGGTTGGCCGACCCAAGGGAAAGGTAATAGGTTGTTAGGCAAATGTAAAACCAAGATTGGGCCTTGCTGGAGGAGTTTTATTCAAAGCGAACTGTCAAGAGGGTCCCATAAATCACCCAACCATGTAAGGAACACAAAATCAAGGAACATAACACCGGTATGATGGAAACTAGGGCGGCAAGAGTGGAACAAAACACCACGAATAAGACCGAGTCTTCCACACTTTACCAAGTATATAGATGCATTAATTAAATAAGAGATATTGTGATATCCCAACCATAATCCTGTCCACCATGGAGCAATCTTCAACTTCACCTGCAACTAACAACGCTATAAGAGGGGCTGAGCAAAAGTGGTAACATAGCCAAGCAACGGTTTGCTAGGAAGGGTGAAAAAGGTTAGAGGCTGACATGCCAAATTGGGAGGCTTGAAGAACAAGTGATAGGTAGCGCAACATAGCGATAGAACGAAGCAACTAGCATAGCAATGATAGTAGTGAGATCCAAGGTGACGGTCATCTTGCCTAAAATCCCGCTAGGAAGAAGAACGAGTCCATGAAGAAGACGAACGGGAGTAGTCGAACGAATCCTCACAATCGCAACATTACCGGAACTAAGAAGCAACACGGGAAAGAAACAAACAACATGGTAAATGCACAAGCATAAACATGGCATGATGCACAAACAAATATGATGCATGACCGGTTTAAAAGGCATGGCATGGCAAAGTGCACAAACAATACTACAAATTAAGTGGAGCTCAATATGCAACGAGTTGCATATTGACGAAACACCACATCAATTATTTAGTTCTCTCCCGTTTAGGTACCCAACAAAATTAAATATTATTAAACATGGCAAGGGGTGAAGCATAAGTAAACTAACTATTTAGGCAAGTTTAAATGAGGCCGGAAACAACAAACAACAATTCCAGAAAATCCTCATGTCCATATTTTAGTTTTGGTACTGTTCTGCCCTAAAACATATTTTAATGTTGTTAAACAGTAAAACAAAGTGTACCAAGTTAATCTATGCATTTTTCCACCCCATTTACATATAAAGTTTATTAAAAATTGGAGCTACGGTTATTTAGTTATGAAATAAATCATTTTGACATGGCATTTGAGCAAATTAATGCAAACAGCAAGTTAAACATATTTAACATGGATGAAAGTGGAAAATTATTAATCTACACAAAATTCTAAGCATTTTACATGTTTAAATCATTTTAATCCGATGCACCATTTGTGAGTTATTAAATGCATGATCTAGCGGGACTTTTCTGTAAAACTGCAGTTCTCCGGATAATGCTAAAATCACAGCAGCAGGAAAAAAAATGTACGCGGGCCGAATCTGGCTGGCCCGATAGTGTACAGGAGGGGGACTGGAGGGGGCTTCTCACCCATGGGCTTGGCCCGGTGAGGCAGAGGCGAACTGTGACGGCTGGGCTGTGCTCGGTCGACATGGGGCGGGGTCGTGGCTCGATGCGCGCTGGCCGGCTGGTGTTCAACGCCGCAAAACAGGAAGCATAGGACTCGGTCAACGGCGAAGCGGGACTTGGTGCAACGACGGGAACCTGTCGGATCCGACAAGGAGTCGAACGAGGAGGTTGGGGAAGAGGCGATGCTCGATGCGGGGCTGCCGAATCTGGTGCACCGGAGGTCACAAGCAAGGCGGAGGAAGGTGAGGCGCGGACGGACATGGCAGGGCGGCTATAGAGGAAGTCGGCGGCTGGCGCGAGCTGCAGGCGGCGAGCTGGACGTGGGGGAGGCCAAGAACGGGCAGCGGAGCATGCTCCCGTCCAGATCCAGCCAGAACCGAGGCGGGGCTGGAGGCAACGACGGCGGTGGCCTCGAGCTTCGGCGGTGGCGCTGGTCCGCTGTGAGAAAAAGGAACAAGACAAGGGAGATGGTCAGGGAGGAGCAGCGTGATGGAAAAAAAGGAAGGAGACGGCGCAGAGGAACGACGACGTGACCTGCAGCTCGCCGGCCCGGCATGAACGGGAAGCTGGAGACGGGGACGAGCGCTCCTCCTCGGGGACTTGGGCGGCTTCATGATTCATTCGAGATTGAGGAGGAGAAGAGGTAGGCTTCGGGTTCCTGGGCAAGAAGCAGAGGAGGAACTCGGGATCGAAGCTAGCAAATCGGGGAGGAGCAGTGGAGAGCGTTGGTTGGTGGGTGGAGGAAAACAAGGAGGGGGGGGATCCCGAGGTGGATCGAGACCGGGTGGCAGTGGCGAGGAGGAAGGATCCCTAGAAAATATGGGGAAAAGAGAGGAGTTGGATCGTCCGATCAAAATCCGACGGTTGAGAAAAGATAGGTTAGGAAAGTCTAAATAAGAAACGGAGATGTTTTAGAGATGTTAGGGGATGATCCGAATCCAATGGTCACGACCCCTGTCGGTGTCAAAGCCGGCGGATCTCGGGTAGGGGGTCCCGAACTGTGCGTCTTGGCGGATGGTAACAGGAGACAAGGGACACGATGTTTTACCCAGGTTCGGGCCCTCTTGATGGAGGTAAAACCCCACGTCCTGCTTGATTGATATTGATATTGTGGATGTTTACAAGAGTGGATCTACCACGAGATCAAGGAGGCTAAACCCTAGAAGCTAGCCTATGATATGATTGTAATGGTTGTTGTTGTTGTGTCCTACGGACTAGAGCCATCCGGTTTATATAGACATCGGAGAGGGCTAGGGTTACATAGAGTCGGTTACAATGGTAGGAGATCTACGTATCCGTATCGCCAAGCTTGCCTTCCACGCCAAGGAAAGTCCCATCCGGACACGGGGCGAAGTCTTCAATCTTGTATCTTCATAGTCTTGGAGTCCGGTCGATGATGATAGTCCGGCCGATGATAGTTCGGCTGATGATGGTAGTCCGGCTATCCGGACACCCCCTAATCCAGGACTCCCTCAGTAGCCCCTGAACCAGGCTTCAATGACAATAAGTCCGGCGTGTATATTGCTTGGCATTGCAAGGCGGGTTCCTCCTCCGAACGATAGAAGATTGTGAACACCAGGATAGTGTCCGGCTCTGCAAAATAAATTCCACATTCCACCGTAGAGAGAATAATATATACACAAGTTCAATCTGCTGACGTTTTTTGCGGCATGACGTCACGCCACTACCAAGCCATTACTTGAATCGTTTTTTACTCTACCACCTCAGCGCATTTAGCGAAGCGGTTTCCTTGGCACGTCTTGTCGAAGCAGAGATCGTGTTCCCCCTTAATCCGGGATTCTCATCAATACGGACGTGGGTAACCCAACCGCGCCATTGATGGTGACGCTTGGGGGATAAGCGAGTTTTACCAGGCCGGTATGGGACGCGTAGACTTCGTCCGCCCATATAAGGGATAAGGATTCACCTTTTCACCTACACCTTGTTCCTCCTTTGCTTATCCATTTCCGCGCACTCGAGCTCCAGCGCCCAAGCCCGCACATCTCGTCTCAACCTTCCCCAGTTATGTACGGAGCGGGAGGCAAGTGGATGACCTCCTCCGTTACGGAGGAGCACATCGAAAGACTGCGCAGCGCCGGCTACCTGTTCGGTGACATCGAGCACCGGCTGCCCGACGAGGGGCAGCTCGTCCCCACCCCCAGGCCCCATGAGAGGGTCGTTTTTCTTCCCCACTTCCTCCGCGGACTGGGTTTTCCACTTGACCCCTTTGTCCGGGGGCTCATGTTCTACTACGGCCTGGATTTCCATGATATGGCGCCGAACTTCATCCTCAACATCTCGGTGTTTATCGTCGTGTGCGAGGCCTTCCTCTGCATCCAGCCCCACTTCGGCTTGTGGCTCAAGACCTTCAATGTCAAGCCGAAGGTAGTGAAGGGCACTCAAGCGGAGTGCGGAGGCGCCATGTTGGGCAAGATGCCCAATGTCCTTTGGTTCGAAGGGGCCTTCGTGGAATCCGTCAAGGGGTGGCAATCGGGGTGGTTCTATATCACCGAGCCGCGCGACCCCAAGTGGGCGGCGGCCCCCGAGTTCAGATCTGGTATCCCCACGCAGCTCACCTCCTGGAAAGAGAAGGGCTTGCTGTGGGGTAGTTCAGAGGAGCTGACGGGACTCCAAGCCTGTATCCAGAAGCTGGTGAAGAAGCTTAGGCTGGTTAACGTGGTCCAAGTCATGCTCGTCCGTCGGATTCTCCCATGCCAAGAGCGGGCATTCAATCTGTGGGAGTTCAATCCGGAACAGCACCAGGCGCTGAGCGGGCTCTTCGACACGACGTACGAAGGCGCCTGGAGGTTGCTGTTTAAGGGCACCGAAGCCCCCGCATCCGCGACTGAAGATCGCGGATTTCGCTCGCAGCGCCAAGCTGACGAGGTAAGTGATTCTACCCCTTTACGGGACACTTGCTTTTCATAGTTTGACTCTATGCGGGTTTTAATTTCCCCTTTTCCTTTGACAGGACTGGATGAGGAAAGCGGAGCAGATTATCTGCCCGGCTCCCATGCCAGAAAACCCAGTAGACGCCCGTCTAGCGAGGCTGCTGGTTCCGGCACCGCACGTGGTGCCGGAGAAGAAGGCCAAGAAGGAGGCCACGGGTGCTCGAAAGAGTTCCCGCTTTCAGGTGTCCGACGACTCCGGGGCGGACTCCTCCCCCGAAAACGAGGAGGAGGAGGACTCTCTCCCAGAGGAGGGAGAGAGGAAGAGGAAGGCTTCCCCAACAGGGGAGGCCAAAGGGTCCAAGAGGGGAAGGACTATTCCCCCGGACAGCTCTGCCAACATCAACGTTGGCGAGGAAGAATGGCCTTCAAGGGCCAGGCCCCCAGCGAGATCGTAAGTATCTGGATTCCTGAGTGATTTATAATTTCTTTTTCTGTGTCACATAGCGTCATTCTGATGCCGCATGCTGCCTGTAGTCCGGCCAATGATGATCTCCCCGCTTCATCGAGCGGGTCGTTGGCTCCGTTGGATGTAGACTCCATCCCGACCGCCTTCACCCCTCGCGACACCGAGGACGCCGAGGTGGGATCCTGAGAAGGGACCCATCAGGGGGAGGCTCCGGAGGCGCCACAAGGCAGCCTCCCGGACTTTGCGCCAGACTCCACATCAGAACCCGCAGTGGTTCTGGAGTCCGGCCAGCGGCCCCTTCGCACGAAGGGCAAGACCGTGACGCCGGCGGCTTCCGTCCAACCGGAGGCGCCGGACAATTTGTTGGAGGCGCTCCAGAGCGCTTCCATCGAGGAAGAACACTGCACTATTATGAGTGCGGTGATCCAGAAGGTACAGCTCGCCAAGAGCGGGCTGACCGAAGCCTGCAGTAGCCTTCTATCAGGCTTTGAGGTAAGAAGATAAAAATATGCAATGTAATGCCTCATAGACAGTAGCCCCTGATGCTCGGTTCGGTGTTCGGAAAGAAAAGCCGGACTGAGGATCTGGAAAAAAAGAAGATATACGCAGGGTTGCTAAAAAATTATGTCAATATGGGTTGCAGGCTACGCTGCTGACCTCTGCCGCACTGACTGCGGAGGTCGGTGCTTTGAAGCAAGAGCTCGGCCGCGCCAAGAAGCAGCTCCAGGACAAAGAAGGTGAGTAACACCACTTTGGACTTGTACCTTACAGAAAAGGATTTAGGTTGCAACAAAAAATAACAAGGATAACATGGGTACTGCAGGGGCCACGAACGAGGTGGCGACCCTGAAGGAGGCTGTGTCTGCGGCCGAACGAAATGCGGCCGCGGAACGGGCAGAGCGAGAAAAGCAGGAGGCGCGGGTGGCGGTGGTTCAGCAAGAACTCCAGGCTCTCATGGAAAAGCATGAGAGTTTGGAGCGTGACTCAAAGACTCGAGAGTCCGAGCTTGCCTCGGCTCTCGAAAGTGCCAAGACTGCCAAGGCCGATGTCCATAAGTCCCTTCAGGAGCTTGAGTTGGTGAGGAAGATAGCGGCGGGTAAGGCATTTTTCATGCAAAGCAAGCATGTGAATGTAAATTACGTGTTACTTACCCGAATTCGGAGCTCTCCAGCGGCGTTTGCAGATCTGCCTCGCAGCGTGTCTGATGCCGCCGCATTCTACCGAGCCGAGGAGGGGAGCTCGACGGAGAAGGTCTTCTGGTCTCAGTATGCTGAGGCCGGCCATCCGGTGCCCCCTAGCGACCAGATGAAGCAGCTGGTCGAGCTCCACAAGGCGGCCGAGCAGGCCATGAAGGGCCTCATAGTCCGGCTGTGGCCTGGAGAGGCCATGCCTGGGAGCTACTTCGGCCTCGTGCGACGGTTGGTGGATGCGTGCCCCTGGGTGGAGGTTATCAAGCGCTCCGCCTGTATTGAAGGTGCTCGTCGGGCCCTTGCCCGCGCAAAGGTGCATTGGGGCAAGCTGGATGCGGAGAAGCTAATCACTGACGTGCCACCAGTGGGCAAGGAATATCGTACGCCCGAGATGTACTATAAGACTGTTCTGAAGGGTGCCCGCAAGATTGCGGATGAGTGCCCCAGGGATGTAATTATTGAGTAAATTCGCAATGTGTTATCCTGTGCGCTGAAAACTTTGTTCATATGCGCTAAGCAACGCTTGTTAATTTAAAATATTACCTTCTGTGCGGCCGTTTATTAAATCTGAGAGATGGCAAGTCGTCGGCTTCAGCCCCCATGCCACGAGTGCTGGGGTGTTCGGGATAAACTTGAGCACTCTTGTTCCCATTTTTGGGTCCATCTAGGGAGGCGCTCAACACAACGAACAAGGCAACCGGACTTATAGTGCTTGAACACTCTCACTTAGCCATAGAATTCTATAATTTTAAATTTCGGCGAAGCCCCTAGTATTCGGAAGACCGAATTCGGGGCGCTATCCACGCCTTCGTCGGACATTATCCGGAACTTCGCTCGAAGCGGCGTAGGTCTTTAAGGACCCGAAAAGACCTCTCGAACAGCGACCAGTCTCTCGCCTTATCATGACAGTCAATTTTAGCTTTCTCCACTGAGGCGTTAACCCGGCTCAACCGGGGCGCAATCGCAGTGGTTCTCCCAGTGCTACAAGGTGCCAAACTTGGGAGCCGGGCAAACCCAACTATTGACCCAAGACATGATTCGGAGCCGATTCATATAATGTTATAAGTTCGGGGTGCCGCACTTGTGAAAGTGTGCGGACTTTATCACACCATAATGCGGGGAACATAAGCCCCTGGTGTATTTGGTCGTACCAAAATGTACGGATGCGACATGTCGTAAATGAACATATATATATAATGTAATGCAATTATGGGCAAAAAGTGCTGCATTTTATTCGAGAAGATATGCTATGAGTGCGGAATGATACAAATAGTGCGGAAAGCAAGGGATTGGACGAATTAAAGGCGTCTCCCTCCAGGGGTAGGCCGCAGAATGGTGTATTTAACACATTTTAATGCTCGTAATGGAGACCACCTGAGTGTTCGTCGCAGCCTTTGTCCCTCCCTGGCTGTTGCATCATGAGTTCGGCAGGTTCGCCGCCGGACAGAGTTCTGTATAAAAAAGAGAGAAATAAAAGATAAAAAGAGCGACACACTTGGGAGCCCCTGGTGTGGTCGAACCGCACTCTGGGTCTGTTGTGGTTGTGCCTCTCCCCCTATGCTCATGGTATCTCCAGGGCGTAATTATGTACGCAGAGAGTTTGTCTTACAATTGTGCGAGGGCTGGGGTTGAAGCCGCATTGCTACGCGTGCTCGGAACGTGCCAGGTGGTCTTGGTTGATGTTGCTCCGGGCGCGTTTGGCCGTGTCCGGTCGTTTAACGGCCGGACTCAAAAATTGTCTTAAAAGGCTGCTCTGTACTTCTGCCGCGAGAGCCGCTGTATGTTCCTCCGTTTGGAGGGAGCGTTCCGTGTTTCCATTAACCGTGATGACTCCACGAGGGCCTGGCATCTTGAGCTTAAGGTATGCATAATGCGGCACCGCGTTGAATTTTGCGAACGCGGTTCGTCCGAGCAGAGCGTGATAGCCACTGTGGAACGGGACTATGTCGAAGATTAACTCCTCGCTTCGGAAATTATCCGGGGATCCGAAGACCACTTCCAGTGTGACTGAGCCTGTACAACTGGCCTCGACACCTGGTATGACGCCTTTGAAGGTTGTCTTTGTAGGTTTAATCCTTGAAGGGTCTATGCCCATCTTGCGGACTGTATCCTGATAAAGCAGGTTCAGGCTACTGCCGCCGTCCATCAGGACTCTCGTGAGGTGAAATCCATCAACGATTGGGTCTAAAACCAATGCAGCGAATCCGCCATGGCGGATACTGGTCGGATGGTCTCTTCGATCGAAAGTGATCGGGCAAGAGGACCATGGGTTGAATTTTGGGGCGACTGGCTCCATCGCGTATACGTCCCTTAGTGCACGCTTTCGCTCCCTCTTCGGGATATGCGTTGCGTATATCATGTTTACCGTCCGAACTTGAGGGGGGAATCCCTTTTGTCCTCTGTTGTTCGGCGGCCGGGTCTCTTCCTCGTCATCGTTGTGTAGCCCCTTGTCATTGTTTTCGGCGATTAATTTGCCTGCCTGCTTGAATACCCAACAATCTCTGTTGGTGTGGTTAGCTGGCTTTTCGGGGGTTCCATGTATTTGACAGGAGCGGTCGAGTATTCGGTCCAAATGGGACGGGCCCGGAGTGGTTCTTTTGAATGGCTTCTTTCGTTGACCGGGCTTGGAGCCTCGGAATCCGGTGTTGACTGCCGTATCCTCATTGCTGTCGTCGTTAATCCGGCGTTTGTTTTTGTTTTGACGCGACCTGCCATTGCGGTCCTTGGTATCCGGACTGCCGGCGTTTTTGCTGAGGTTGTTGTTGCAAGCTAGCCAGCTATCCTCTCCCGCACAGAAGCGGGTCATGAGTGATGTGAGGGCTGCCATAGATTTCGGCTTTTCCTGTCATAGGTGCCGGGCCAGCCACTCGTCGCGGATGTTATGTTTGAAGGCAGCGAGGGCCTCTGCATCCGGACAATCGACGATTTGATTTTTCTTTGTTAAGAACCGTGTCCAGAATTGCCTGGCCGATTCGTCTGACTGCTGGATTATGTGGCTTAGGTCATCTGCGTCCGGTGGTCGCACATACGTGCCCTGGAAGTTGTCGAGGAATGCGGCTTCCAGGTCTTCCCAGCATCCAATTGACTCTGCGGGCAGGTTGTTAAGACAATGCCGAGCTGGTCCTTTAAGCTTGAGCGGGAGATATTTGATGGCGTGAAGATCGTCGCCGCGGGCCATATGTATATGGAGGAGATAATCCTCAATCCAGACCGCGGGGTATGTTGTGCCATCGTAGGATTCGATATTAACGGGTTTAAACCCTTCAGGGATTTGATGATCCATTACTTCGTCAGTGAAGCATAGTGGGTGTGCGGCGCCTCTGTATTGAGCAATATCGCGACGTAGCTCGAGAGAGCGTTGTCTGCTGTGTTCGGCCCGGCCGGAGTAGTTGTATCCGGCGCGACGGCATTCGTCGTGGGTCTTGGGGCGCCCACGTGATCCATAGATAGATCTGGATTGTCTTGCCTTGTCCTCCAATATATCCCGCAAGTCCGGCGCGTTCCCCCGTGGCTTCATGCTTTTTGAGCAATGCCGGGGTACGGTTTTGGTGGAGGGCTTGCATGCCTCTCTGTCGCGGCCACGAGGTGGTCGGTCTGCCGTATTGTGCGCTGGTGATGCAGGTTTGTACGCTTCCTCCTTTAGTCCGGGGAGCAACTTGCGTTTTGGGTAACTTTTGGAGGGGCGTTCGAGTTCATACTCTTCGGCCGCGAGGACCTCGGTCCATCTGTCGGCCAGTAGGTCTTGATCAGCTTGAAGCTGTTGCTGCTTTTTCTTTAGGCTGTTTGCCGTGGCCATTAGCCTTCATCTGAAACGCTCTTGTTCGACGGGATCCTCAGGCACGACAAATTCGTCGTCGTCGAGGCTTGCCTCGTCTCCGGAGGGAGGTAAGTAATTATCATCCTCGACCTCTTCGTCTACCGCCCTCTCGTGAGGGCTTGCTTCTGCCTCCTCCTGCGCTGGATCGTGCTGGAGGGGGTTGTCTTCGGCACTTTCTGGGGTGTTATTATCTACTGTGCCGGAATCTCCATTCTTGCTGTGGCGGGATTTAGAGCGGCGCCGCTGACGTCGGCGCTTAGGCTGTTTCTTTAAGGAATCTGCCTCTGTTGCTTCTTCGCCGTCCCCATCTTTTGGGGTGTCCACCATGTATATGTCGTATGACGAGGTGGTCTTCCAGTGTCCTGTAGACACTGGTTCTTGATAGTCTCCGGCATCATCGTCCATACCGTCGATGTCTTCGGAGTCGTAGTCGAGTACGTCGGTTAGATCGTCGATGGTGGCTACGAAGTGGGTGGTGAATGGGGGGTCAAAACCGGGGATCTCGGGTAGGGGGTCCCGAACTGTGCGTCTAGGCGGATGGTAACAGGAGACAAGGGACACGATGTTTTACCCAGGTTCGGGCCCTCTTGATGGAGCTAAAACCCTACGTCCTGCTTGATTGATATTGATATTGTGGATGTTTACAAGAGTGGATCTACCACGAGATCAAGGAGGCTAAACCCTAGAAGCTAGCCTATGGTATGATTGTAATGGTTGTTGTTGTTGTTGTGTCCTACGGACTAGAGCCATCCGGTTTATATAGACACCGGAGAGGGCTAGGGTTACATAGAGTCGGTTACAATGGTAGGAGATCTACGTATCCATATCGCCAAGCTTGCCTTCCACGCCAAGGAAAGTCCCATCCGGACACGGGGCGAAGTCTTCAATCTTGTATCTTCATAGTCTTGGAGTCCGGTCGATGATGATAGTCCGGCCGATGATAGTTCGGCTGATGATGGTAGTCCGGCTATCCGGACACCCCCTAATCCAGGACTCCCTCAACCCCCGTTCAAGAATTTGTCCGATTAACAAGTTAACTTGCCGATTAATCCCTAGTCGTAGGGTCACCGAGTAGCTGATAAACCGATAAATTGTCCGATTAATTGATTAAATGGCCGATTAACTTGCCGATTAGCCTATTAATCCCCTACTTGCCGGCCAACCGAGCAGCTACCAGTTAATGATTTCCTCAACAATGATCACGACTGAGCGGTTCGGGTTCGGGACAACTTGACACGCACGCAAGGGGGTCTGTGCACTGTACAGACAGACTCCGGTTTAGGCAAGAGGGCAAAGGAAGAACAAGGTTGGTCTCGGAACGGTCAACAAAAGCAAAGGGGGGACGCGGCAACTACGAGCGGATGCAAGTTTTAAAAACAATGACGGCAACGAGTGCTGATGCAATGCGGATGATGCCATGAGATGAGATGCATGACATGAACAAAATGCGAAATAAAAGACAAAACCCAACCACGAAGGAAATACCACAACACATAGCCGGAAATGGCAAGAGTTGGAGTTACAATTATGGGAAGTTACAGCCGGGGTGTTCACCAATGTTTGAGTTGTGCTTTGCAATAAACTCTCTTTGGCTCCTTATGATATTGGGTTTGAAGCCCCCAAGCTCTCTTTTTTTTGCTTTATAAGCCGGATTAATGGACAAACAGAACTCCGCTTTATAAGAAGAAGCCCCCATGTAACCAAGAAAACTTTTAAAGATGAACGGCAGAGGCCCTGCTTTAGCAAGGAGGCCGGTTTATTATGTTGATCATAATATATACATTGTCAAGAATATGTACATAATAGGAGCCTATGGCTCAGGTATAGTAAGGCTGAAGATGAGCAATATTCCACGGCCGGCGGGTCTCCTCCTCCGACTTGCGTGAGTCTTTGTGCTCTCGAACATCGATGAGGTAGTATGATCCGTTGTTCAGATTCTTGCTGACCACAAAGGGCCCTTCCCAAGATGGGGATAACTTGTGCATGTTCGTCTAATCTTGGATAAGTCGGAGCACTAAGTCGCCTTCTTGAAAAGCTCTGGTTTTAACCCGGCAGCTATGATAACGCCGCAGGTCTTGCTGATAAATCGCCGAACGAGCTGCCACTACGTCCCTTTTTCATCTAACAGGTCCAATGCATCTTGGCGTGCTCTTTCGTTGTCCGCTTCAACATAAGCTGCCACTCGTGGCGAGTCATGGTGAATATCACTTGGGAGAACTGCTTCTGCTCCATAAACCATGAAGAAGGGTGTATAACCCGTAGATCTATTGGGGGTGGTATTAATGCTCCATAACACGGAAAGCAACTCTTCCACCCAACAACCCGGCGTCCTCTGCAAGGGAACCATAAGCCGGGGTTTGATACCTTTCAGGATTTCTTGATTAGCTCTCTCCGCTTGACCATTAGACTGGGGGTGAGCCACTGATGACACATCAAGCCGGATGTGCTCACGTTGACAAAACTCTTCCATAGCACCCTTGGAGAGGTTCGTGCCATTATCTGTTATAATGTTGTGTGGAAAACTAAAGCGAAAAATCACCTTCTTCATGAATTGAACCACCGTGGCTGCATCACACTTGCTAACTGGCTCTGCCTCCACCCACTTAGTGAACTTATCAACTGCCACCAAAAGGTGGGTCTTCTTGTCCTTGGACCTCTTAAAGGGCCCAACCATATCAAGCCCCCAAGTTGCAAATGGCCAGGTGATTGGAATCATCCTCAATTCCTGAGCCGGAACATGGGCCCGGCGTGAAAACTTCTGACAATCGTCACACTTTCTGACCAAATCCTTAGCATCAGCATGAGCTGTTAGCCAGTAAAAAACAGTGTCGGAAAGCCTTAGCCACAAGGGATTTTGAACCAGCATGATGACCGCAATCCCCTTCGTGGATTTCACGCAAAATCTCACAGCCTTCTTCAGGAGAAACGCAACGCTGAAACACCCCCGAGACACTGCAATGATGTAACTCGCCATTGACAATAGTCATGGACTTGAACCGCCGGATTATCTGTCTGGCCAAAACTTCATCCTCGGGTAACTCGTCCCGGGTCATATACGCCAAGTAGGGCACCGTCCAGTCATGGATAGCATGAAGAACCGCCACCAATTGAGCCTCCGGGTCAGGAACCGCCAGATCCTCCTCCGTTGGTATTTTGACCGACGGGTTATGCAAAACATTGAGAAAAACATTGGGCGACACCGGTTTACGCTGAGATCCCAGTCGGCTTAAAGCGTCCGCCACTTCATTCTTGCGACGATCAATGTGCTCGACTTGGTAACCCTTGAAGTGACCAGCAATGACATCCACCTCACGCTGATAAGCCGCCATGAGTGGATCCTTAGAATCCAAAGTACCAGAGACTTGCCGAGCCACCAAATCGGAGTCCCCAAAGCATCGTACCCGGATTAAGTTCATCTCCTTAGCCATCCGAAGACCGTGGAACAAGGCCTCATACTCAGCTGCATTGTTAGTACAAGGAAACATCAAGCGGAGAACATAACAAAATTGGTCACCTCGAGGGGAAGTAAGAACCACTCCAGCCCCCGAGCCCTCCAATTTTCTGGACCCGTCAAAGTGAATAGTCCAGTATGTGTTATCCGGTTTATCCTCCGGTGCCTGCAACTCTGTCCAGTCGTTGATGAAATCCACGTGCGCTTGGGACTTGATGGTTGTACGAGGCATATATTTTAACCCGTGAGGTCCAAGCTCGATAGCCCATTTAGCAACCCGGCCAGTCGCCTCCCTGTTCTGGATGATATCTCCTAAAGGAGCGGAACTGACCATAGTGATGGGATGGCCCTGAAAATATTGCTTAAGCTTCTAGCTCGCCATAAAAACTCCATACACAAGCTTCTGCCAATGTGGATATCTCTGCTTCGACTCAATAAGCACCTCACTGATATAATAAACCGGCCATTGAACCGGATATTCCTTTCTTGCCTCCTTGCGCTCCACCACAATAGCCATGCTAACAGCCCGGGCGTTAGCAGCCACATATAACAGCAATGGTTCTTTATCAATGGGGGCAGCAAGAATAGGCGGCTTGGCTAACTGCTTCTTCAGATCCTCAAACGCCGCATTAGCAGCATCGCTCCAGACAAAGTTGTCTGTCTTTTTCATCATCTGATATAGAGGGATGGCCTTCTCTCCCAATCGGCTAATAAACCGGCTTAGCGTTGCAATACGACCCACCAGATGTTGAACATCATTGATACACGCCGGTTTAGCCAGGGATGTAATAGCCTTGATTTTTTCTGGATTAGCTTCAATGCCCCTGTTAGAGACCAGAAAACCCAAGAGCTTGCCTGCCGATACACCAAAAACACACTTGGACGGATTAAGCATCATCTTATAAACCCTGAGATTATCAAAAGTTTCCTTCAAATCAGCTATTAACGTCTCTACTTTCCTGGATTCACCACGATATCATCCACATAAGCATGAACATTGCGCCCAATCTGATTATGAAGACAATTCTGCACACACCGCTGATAAGTCGCCTAGGCACTCTTGAGCCCAAAAGGCATAGACACATAGTAGAAGGCTCCAAAGGGAGTTATAAAGGCTGTCTTTTCCTGGTCCTTAACTGCCATTTTGATCTGATGATAACCTGAATAAGCATCCATAAAGCTCAAACGCTCACAACCCGCCGTAGCATCAATAATTTGATCAATACGAGGGGAAGCAAAGGGATCAGCTGGACAAGCCTTGCTCAAATCTGTGTAATCCACACACATACGCCAAGTGTCGTTCTTCTTGAGTACCAACACCGGGTTAGCTAACCACTCAGGGTGAAAAACCTCCACAATAAACCCTGCTGCCAAGAGCCGGGCTACTTCCTCACCGATGGCCTTGCGTCTTTCTTCATTGAAACGGCGGAGAAACTGCTTGACCGGTTTGAACTTGGGATCGATATTAAGAGTGTGCTCAGCGAGTTCCCTCGATACACCTGGCATGTCAGAAGGTTTCCATGCAAAGATGTCCCGGTTCTCACGGATGAACCTGATGAGCGCGCTTTCCTATTTCGGATCCAGGTTAGCGCTGATGCTGAACTGCTTGGATGAATCGCCAGGAACAAAATTAACCAGCTTAGTTTCATCAGCCGATTTAAACTTCAAAGCCGGATCATGCTCTATAGTTGATTTTTTCAGAGAAGTCATATCCGCCAGATCAACATTATCTTTGTAGAACTTCAATTCCTCTGTTGCACAAACCGACTCAACATAGGCCGCATCACCTTCCTCACATTCCAAAGCGATCTTTCGGCTTCCATGCACAGTGATGGTCCCCTTATGACCCGACATCTTGAGCTGCAGATAAACATAACAGGGCCTTGCCATGAACTTAGCATAAGCCGGCCGTCCAAACAGGGCATGGTACGGGCTCCTGATTTTCACCACTTCAAAAGTCAATGTCTCTGATCTTGAATCATGATCATCTCCAAAAGCAACCTCTAGAGCTATCTTACCGATAGGATAAGCCGATTTACCAGGTACCACACCATGGAAAACGGTGTTTGACGGTTTAAGATTCGTATCTATTAACCCCATGCGACGGAAGGTTTCATAATACAAGATGTTGATACTGCTCCCTCCATCCATGAGCACCTTGGTGAACTTATAACCTCCGACCTGAGGTGCCACCACCAACGCCAGGTGACCTGGATTATCAACCCGGGGTGGATGATCCTCTCGACTCCACACAATGGGTTGTTCAGACCAGCGCAAGTAACGGGGCACCGCCGGTTCAACGGAGTTCACTGCCCTTTTATGAAGCTTTTGATCGCGCTTGCACAGGCTAGTGGTGAAGACATGATACTGCCCACTATTCAACTACTTTGGGTGGCTCTGGTAACCCGACTGTTGCTGCTGCTGACCCCCCTGTTGATTATAACCACCCTGGTTGCCCTGATTGCCTTGATTTCCATGTCCACCTTAATTACCTTGAAACCCTGGACCGGAATTGCCTCCGCCATAACCCGGCCCATGAGACCCGGGTCCTGAACCGCCGGACGGTCCATGATCATACCGGAAGAGATCCGAGTTTTTGAACTCCCTCATAATAAAGCAATCCTTCCAGAGGTGCATAGCTGGCTTCTCTCGCGTCCCGTGCCTCGGGCAAGGCTGATTTAACAGGCGCTCAAGATTGACACCTGATCCTCCACTCCGCGGGGGCGGTTTACCCTTACAACGTTGGCCATTGTCCTACGCATTGGTGTTAGCCACAAAATCTGAATTACTATCCGCTTTACGCTTACCATTGTTCCCATGGCTCGCCTGGTTATGCTGCTGCCCTTTTGCACCGCCGTTCTTCTTTCCCTTCCCCGGCTTCTCATCATCAGACTCGGGATCCTTGGTACTATCAGAGTCGGCATACTTAACCAGAGCTGCCATAAGTGTTCCCATGTCATTGCAGTGACGCTTGAGTCATTCCAACTTCAACTTCAGAGGCTTAAACCGGCACTTGCCCTCCAACGTTATAACTGCTGAATCGGCATTGATGCTGAATGCAAAATCTCTGAAACCCGACACACCCAATGGGTTGTCGATTCACCTTCTTCTTGGACACAGGTGGCTAGATCCACAATTGACATGGGTTGCTTGCACGTGTCCTTGAAATTCGTTATAAACCGGGCTTTTAACTCGGCCCATGACCCAATGGAGTTAGCTGGCAAACTTTTCAGCCAAGTGCGAGCCGTTCCATCCAACATCATGGTGAAGTACTTCGCGCATGCCGCTTCATCCACGTCCATCATCTCCATTGCCATCTCATAACTTTCGACCCATGACTCGGGGGGTAAATCAGCGGTGTAATTGGGCACCTTACGCAGACCCTTGAAATCCTTGGGCAGCCACAGATTGCGTAGAGCCAGGTTGATACACGACACTCCCCAAGAACTGAAAGCAAGACCTGGTTCCACTAACATCGTCGGACGAACCGGAGTAAGCTGACGGTCCATGTACTGCGCCGCTAACTCGGCTTCTTGACGCGCTCGGCCGTTATCCACCACGTCCTGAGCATTTGCACCACCACCCGCCGGGTTAGGCCTTCGAGGGGCATTACGATTCCGCTCGCTGCTTGATACGGCCGGTTCATCAATGTGCCTGCTGTAACTCCGGCTCGGGCAGAGGGTTGAATGAATTCTATCTCGACGATATGAATAGGCCTGCTGCTGAACCATAGCCGTTTGAAGGAGATCTTTGGCCCGCCACGTCTCAACCACTGCTGGAGACTCGCCTTCCATTGGGATAGGTGCCAATTGCGACGTCGCAGCGATCATGTTATCCAAAGGGGTGGAGAAGTGACCCAACGGTGTTGGCATGTACTGAGGCGGGTCATGGTTCCGTCGGGGTGGGTCCATTGCCCGGGGCTGATCTGGCGCTCCTGTCCCGGGTGCTTCAATCCGGTTTGCTACTACTAGATTACTGGTCCCTGCTCTTGGCGTGTTGAAGAGATTCATTGCTTCATAAACCGGAGGTAGACAAGACCGATGTCTCCTGCTCAACACGTCGTTTGAAGTGTTCTGATCCAGCATGAGTCAGTAATTTTCTGCTTGAATCCGCTATGCCTGAGCATCTAAAGCGGCCCGCTCCTCAGCCATCCTGGTTTCCTCAACCGCCAAGTCCTCCTTGGCCTGAGCTATCTGATCCCGCAGCTTTGTGACCTCCGCGTTATGCTGATCTCGATTATCCGCGGTAACCTCTATGGTTAACAACGTCGTCCAGGCATCCAATAAACCGGACAGAACTTGAGCCGGCGGGCGCGTGGGGCCTCCTGCCTCGGCTGCCGATTCGGAAATCATTGCAACTGCTGATGAAGAGTGTTGCGTGGGCTGCATACCGGCCATGAAGATCGCAATCCGGTTCGGCGGTTCAAGGGGGTCCGGAATACTGTCGCCATCGAAACAGCCCCCAAACCAGCCATCTTGAAGTTGGTACAGTGACTCGGTCTCACCGGTGGATGATTCACCATCTGAATAAACGACCGTCTCACCATTGGACACCGGTTCAGACTCCGCACCATTGATGAATCCTACAAACGCATGGCAGGCTGAACCCGGGCAGGGCTTGCACGCCGAGCCATCTCGATGAGGTCGGTGCAGATGTCCGGCTCAGGGCCCGGTTCGTCGATCTTGCCGATGAAGACGTGAATTCCTCCAAATGGGACCCGGTACCCGTACTCGATTGAGCCGGTGTCGGGGCCCCAGCCTGCGTCATCGATGTAGAGCTTGCCGCGACGACTCTTGGTCATCCGGCCCATGGCGTATCCCTTGAGTCCTTCGAAGTTGCCCTTTAAGAACTCGAAACCATCGCAACAAGATTAGCTTAAAGGGGTTAAACCGGAGAAAGGACACGGGGAGTTTATACTGGTTCGGCCCCTTGCGGTGAAGGTAAAAGCCTACGGTCCAATTGTGGTGGAATTGATGGGGTCTCGATGACCAGGGAGCGAATCCGCTTTACCTAGATCCCGAGCTGTTGTTTCTTGTCCCTGAACCACCGCTGGGTCGTCCCTTTATATGCATAGGTCGACACCTAGCGGTTTACAGAATCCCGAGGCCGGATAATACACGTGTCCGACTCGGTTTCTACCCTTTCCTATCTTACAACACAAGTTACATAGTACATGGCGGTTTATGTCTACAGGCCCTAATCCTCCTTTGGGCCCCGGGCCTTTACATCTCTTGTAGTAAAGCGTCATATTCCTTGTCTTTTCATGGGCTTCAATACGGATGACTCCTTATGAGTATAACCCGCCCCCTCCTGGGCGGTTTATACTCAATAGTTATATCCCCAACACTCCTCTAAGCTAGAGTGGTACTTTCTCCTTCACGAGGCCAAAAATTATATATATAATTCCGATCACGATGAACTAGATGCATAGGATAATTTTTTTTGATGAAATTCCAATTCCAACCGATTCCAGTTCCAAGATCCAATATCATCGCATAGCCTATACCATGTCAATGCTTTTCCCTTCAAAGATAAAGGGAAAACCTTATTCTTAGCTTCATCTCCGGGCAAACCTACAAGCTTAAACAATCCACAAATTTGATCCACATATATCAAGTGCATATCAGGATGTTCGGTTCCATCTCCTGCATAAGGATTAGATAGCAGTTGTTCTACCATACCCGAAGGAATTTCATATTCAATATTTTCAGTAGGTGCAGTAGGTTGAGGGGAAACTAATTGTGGTTTCGTTCGAGGTGAAGATACCCTGGACAAACCCCTCAAAGGATTGTTTTCCATAGTAGCAAGTGACAATAAATTTCAGCATGCAGTAATAATGTTTCCTTACCAATGTCCACTTACCAAGAGCGCTTCACTCCCCTGCAACGGCACCAGAAAATAGCCTTGATGACCCACAAGTATAAGGGGTCAATTGTAGCCTTTTCAATAAGTAAGAGTGTCGGACCCAACGAGGAGCAGAAGGAAATGACAAGTGATTTTCAGCAAGGTAATGTCTGCAATTGCTAAAATTGTAAGTAGCGGAGTAGTTTGATAGCAAGATAATTTGTAACAAGAAAGTAACGATAGTAGTAACAAAAGTGCAGCAAGGTAGGGCAATCCTTTTGAGGCAAAGGACAGGCCAAAACGGTCTCTTATGATAAGCAAAGCGTTCTTGAGGGTACACGGGAATTTCATCAAGTCACTTTCATCATGTTGGCTTAATTGGTGTTCACTACTTTGATAATTTAATATGTGGGTGGACCAGTGCTTAGGTGTTGTTCTTACTTGAGAAAACCTCCTACTTACGATTAACCCTCTCGCAAGCATCCGCGACTACGAGAAAAGTATTAAGAATAGATTATAACCATAGCATTAAACGTTTGGATCCAATCGGTCCCTTACAGAATAGCACATAAACTGGGGTTTAAGCTTCTGTCACTCTCGCAACCCACCATCTAATAACTACTCCACAATGCATTCCCTTAGGCCCAAATATGGTGAAGTGTCATGTAGTCGACGTTCACATGACACCACTAAGAGAATGACAACATACATACCATCAAAATATCGAACACATATCAAGTTCACATGATTACTTGCAACATGATTTCTCCCGTGACCTCAAGAACGAAAGTAACTACTCACAAATGATAATCATGCTCAAGATCAGAGGGGTATTAAATAGCATAATGGATCTAAACATATAATCTTCCACCAAATAAACCATACAGTAATCAACTACAAGATGTAATCAACACTACTAGTCACCCACAAGCACCAATCTATTGTTCCCGTACAAAGATTGAACATAAGATATGGACTAGGGTTTGAGAGGAGTTGGTTATGTTAAAGATGTTGATGAAGATAGCCCTCCCCAAAATGAGAGAGTTGTTGCTGATGATGATGACGATAATTTCCACCTCCGGGAGGGAAGTTCCCCCGGCGGAATTGCTCCACCGGAGGGCAAAAGTGCTCCTGCCCAAGTCTGCCTCGAGGCGGCAGCGCTTCGTCTCGAAAGTCCTCTCCCCAATTATTTTAGACCAAAATGATTTATATACCAGAAGATGGGCACCGTAGGTGGGCCAATGTAACACCCCGAGAATCATGCTACAGTAATCCCCCCTAATGGTGGCCATGTCATCATGATTACTATGCACATTGCCACTTAATAAAATTCAAAGTCAAATTCAAATTCAAAATAATATTTCTTCAAACGGTAAAACAAAAAATGTTTGTTGGGTTGAAAATAATCACTATATAATTTACATGTAGAAACTAACATTATTTGAGTTGTTAAAACGCCCCTAAAGTATTTAAAACAGACCCAACAGCACATGTTCAACACATTTAAATTCAAACCAAAAATCAAATAAATTGCGAATGCCCTCATTGCTTTTTGTGCAACCCTAGAATATTGCATATCATTTTGTGCGAAGTTTCATAATTAATAAAATTAATTTGATCACTAAACTATTTAGAAAAACAATAGCTAAATCGGAAAACAGAAAAAGATAATAAAAAAAACTTCCCACGCTGGGCCAACCAGCCCAGCTAGCCAACCTCGCTGCTAACCCTAAGCCGCAGCGAGCCTACTCCTTCCCTTGCCCCGCCGGTAATCGCCGTCGACCCGTCGCCCCGGTGCCTCCCTGGCCGTGTCGAGCTCGCCGTCGACCTTCTCCCTGTGAGCCTCGTCCGTTCCCCGCCGTTCCCCTTCAAATCCCTCGTCGTAGCCGCCGTTCCCGAGCTCGCCCGGAGCTTCGTCCGTCTACTCACCTCCCGCTAGCCCCGTCGCCCGTACGCGCGCGCGTCCCGCCGCGCCCGGCCGCGCTCGCTGTTACCCGCACACGCTACTGCTTGCTGCTGCTCATGCCATTGTTGCTTGCTGTTGCTCTACTTCAGCCGCTAGCTGCTGCACTGATGTTGCTGCTGCTGGCCACGACCGCGCCCAGCCCGCGCGCCGGCCGGACCTTGGCCGCGCCCGCATGCCTGCCGCTGCTTGCTACCTGTTGTTCCTCTTGCCGCTGCTGCTGCCTACCGCGTACTGCTGATGCTACTGCTTGCTTGCCGCTGCTACTTCTTCCTGCTGCCGCTACTTAGCTGCTGCTCCTTGCGCTGCTCTGCTGCTTGGCTGCTTTGCATTGCTGCTGCCTTGTACGACTGCTAGATATTGCATATTGCTGCTGCTATCGCTTCTTGGGCATGGCCGCAAAGTCCTTGTACATAGCCGTGTGACTACTGACTAGGTGTTGCTATGCGTGTGTATGCACAGCCAAGTGCACGTATGTGTTCTTGCACATGGAGCCAATCCAATTAATTAGTGCTAATAGCCAATGACATGTGTCCCATCACTATACAAACCTGTTTAGCACTTTGGTTAAATTATCAATCAATGACAAGTAGGCCCAGCTTCACTATTCACATTTTGACCCAGGTCAACTTTGACTGTTGACTGTTGACCTGCTGACTGGGTGTTGACTTTTACCCTGGCCCCACTATCATACACTATGGCTAGGATAGCACTAGGTGACAAAGTATTCTGTTTTTAATTCGGATTAATAATAATTCTAGAAAATGCATTAAAACTTTGATAATTAATATAAAATAAATTGTTTATCAGATGAAAATACTTATACATGAAAGTTGCTCAGAAAGACAAGACGAATCCGAATACACAGTCCGTTCATCCGCCACATGTCCCTAGCATAGCGAACATGCAACCATCCCCTCCGGTCATTTTGTTCGAAAACGTCGAACACCGAGGATACTTTCCCGGATGTTTCCCCCCTTCGCCGGTATCACCTAGTACTTCGTTAGGTCAGCCCTAGCATCGGGTATTGCCATGTTATGCTTTGTGATGCTTTAATTGCTCTGTTATTTATTGTGTTTCCCCTTCATTACTTCTTTCCGGTAGACCTCGAGACCGCTGCCGATACCCTGTGATCAACTACATGGACGATGACCCTCCTTCTTGCCAGAGCAACCAGGCAAGCCCCCCCCCCCCCTGATCACCAAATATCGCATATTCCTTCCCTCCACTGCTTGCATTAGATTAATGTAGCATGTTATTGTTTTGGTTAATCCTATTCTGTTGCATAGCCTGTCATTATTGCTACAACTGTTGATACCTTACTTGCAATCCTAAATGCTTAGTATAGGATGCTAGTTTATCATCAATGGCCCTGCATTCTTGTCCGTCTGCCATGCTATACTATCAGGCCGTGATCACTCGGGAGGTGATCATGGGTATATATTATAACATATATGCATACTATACAGATGGTGACTAAAGTCGGGTCGGCTCGTAGAGTACCCGCAAGTGATCCGGAGATAGGGGCTGAAGGGGCAGGCGATTCCATCCAGGTAGTGATGGGCCTGGGTTCCCGACTGCCCCCTGATGGTTACTTTGTGGCGGAGCGTCAGGGCAGGTTGAGACCACCTAGGCGAGAGGTGGGCCTGGCCCTGATCGGCGTTCGCGGTTACTTCAAAATAACACGCTTAATGAGATCTTGGTATTTGATTTGAGTCTGGCCACTGGCCTATACGCACTAACCAACTACGCGGGAACAGTTATGGGCACTCGACGTCGTGGTACCAGCCAAAGACTTCTTGACGTCAGCGACTGAGCGACGCACGCCAGGTTGGACTGGAACACCTGCTCTTGTATAAGGGAGGCTAGGTCTGCTCACCGGCCGCGTACGCAACGTGCAGGTGTGCAATGGGCGATGGGCCCAGACCCCTACGCGCATAGGATTTAGACCGGTGCGCTAACCTCTTTGTTGTGCCTAGGTAGGGCTGCGACGTGCTTGACCCAGGAAAGTGTGTCCGGCCAGAGGGATCGAGCGTGTTGGGAAATGTGGTGCACCCTTGCAGGGAAGTTTATCTATTCGAATAGCTGTGTCCCTCGGTAAAAGGACGACCCGGAGTTGTACCTTAACCTTATGACAACTAGAACCGGATACTTAATAAAACACACCCAGACAATTTCCAGAAACAACCCGGTGATCTCTTTCCCACAAGGCGACGAGGGGAGGATCGTCGGGTAGGATTATGCTATGCGATGATACTTGGTGAACTTACCATCTACTCTTTTCTACATGCTGCAAGATGGAGGCTGCCAGAAGCATAGTCTTCGATAAGACTAGTTATCCCCCTCTTATTCTAGCATTCTGTAGTTCAATCCATCGATATTGCCTCTTTACTCATATACCCATGCATATGTAGTGTAGATCCTTGCTTGCGAGTACTTTGGATGAGTACTCACGGTTGCTTTGCTCCCTCTTTCCCCCATTTTTCCTCTTCTTCTCGGATGTCGCAGCCAGATGTTGGAGCCCAGGAGCGCCACTATCGACAACGACCCCTACCACACTGAGGGTGCCTACTACTACGTTCAGGCTGCCGACGACCAGGAGTAGTTTAGGAGGATCCCAGGCAGGAGGCCTACGCCTCTTTCAATCTGTATCCCAGTTTGTGCTAGCCATCTTATGGCAACTTGTTTAACTTATGTCTGTACTCAGTTATTGTTGCTTCCGCTGACCCGTTATGTTTGAGCACTTGTATTTGAGCCCTCGAGGCCCCTGGCTTGTAATATGATGCTTGTATGACTTATTTTACTTTTGGAGTCGTGTTGTGATATCTTCCCGTGAGTCCCTGATCTTGATCGTACACATTTGCGTGCATGATTAGTGTGCGATTGAATCGGGGCGTCACAAGTTGGTATCAGAGACGACTGCCTGTAGGAATTCCCCTTCCACACTCCTTGGCCGAAGTCGAGTCTAGTCACTACAAAACTTTTACTAACATGGTTGTGTGTCTTACGGGACCACGCCGCCATTTGGGTGGTACTAGGATCTTTTGTTCCTTGACCTATACTTTGGGACTCTGATCTCTCTTCTATTTGGGTTAAATGATTTTACTAATTATAACTCTAGGTTCTCGTAACCACTTCCTTCCGGAGAGCCCCTTCATTCCAGATGATCGACTTCTCCACCAGAAGGTTCCGAAGATGCTATTCGATGTTTCCCCGAGACACTTGTGTCCACTGCCTTTGCAAATTCCCTTCCATCGGTAAACCTCTATGGATAGCCACGTACACTTGCCATTCTTACTATCATTCCCCATTGATCTTGTTATTACAAGATACCCTGAAATTCTTTTTATTGTTTTGAGAATACTTTGTGCCTACCGCCTTCCATTTCTTTACCACCTGAATACCCCTATGGATAATTTCTTGCATTTATCGAGTATCCGCTCATCCCCAGTTGATTCATGTATTTCACAAAAGTCTTCAAAATACCATTCGATCTTTCGAAAATCCTCAACAGCCTAGCGCTCTTGAAATTCTTGCGTACTTACATTATGGTTGTTCCCATAAGTCTAGTAATCTTATTGACATCCTTTGCCATTAACATTCTGAGTCCGTTGATTCAATGTGTTGTGATTGCTTGCAATCCTTATTCGAATCCTAGTATTCATCCTTCTGGCTCAGACGTCATTTTAAATATGGGCTGGATATCGACCAATCAGATTGCCATCGATTGTACCCCTAAGTCTATTCAACTTATCCTCCCTAATCAGAGTGTTTGCTTCTGATCCTTTAATTTGGAAATCATGCCTCCTTTGCATTTGAGCTTGAATTAGTCAGTTGTTTCTATAATCCAATGTCTTTGCATTGTTTCTTCTATTGGTTGTGTGCCAATGCTCACCTCAGCTCCGATATGGACCGTCAGATCCTTTGTTGAATTTTCATCTAACAGTGTCTTTTGTATACAAAAACCTCGAGAAGTTCTTTCCCTGATACATAATGCCATTGGTAAATCCTATTCTCTGATATGGCCAACGATGCTCTGCTTTCGAGCTTGAGTTAATTACTTCTGAACTTTGTAGTATATGTTTTTAAGATACCCCGATGGGTTGAACCTATGCCTTCCCTAATCTGTGCAAACCCGAAAGACTTCCTGGGTCATACTTATCTGGTATTGCACCAGGTAAAACTTTCAACAACTAATGTCATTTCGAAAGAAATGAGAAGTGAATGGAAGGTTATACATTGAAGAAGTGGGAGTCGACCTTGAACTTTCCGTTCATGCCCATGGGCACGATGCAGATCTTATCATGGAAGCTTCTCGTAAAATAGTTACCCCCTTGTTATAAGTTCTTCTTGTATCTGTGGTTTGATCATTTACAAATGTGGTCATGACCATATTGTTCCCCTTTGATTCAATTTCTCAGACGAGTTAAACCACTTGTCCTCTGCAGATCAATGCACCCGTCCAACCTTTTTTTATGATCTACCTTTGAGTATTACCCCATGGTATCTCGATAATATCACAGAACCATATTACTTCTTATGAGTTCTTCTTCAAGTATTATTTCTCGCCGATTCCAATTTTCCTTGGGTTCTGAGTTGTTAGACACTCAAGGACACCGATAAGTGAATCAATTCCGCACTCCGATTCAATAACTCCAAGTAATCTTCGTTGCTTATGAGCTTATTAATCCTTCAAGTCATTCCTAGCCTGATCAGCTATATCATTATCGTGCAACTTTTTAACTGTGCTACCTTGTCCTTCCCGGAGCACTATTTTGATGATGAGCTAAGCTTATGTCGACTTTCCCCGTCATATCATTTCGCCTTGAACAACAAGCTTGATTCTGAATTTGTGACGTACCCGAGGTTCCAATAACCTTGCGCTTCATCATTCCTTTGACTTGATGTCATCGCCTGTCGATTACACCTTCATGAAATCTCTTGACATTTGTGTCGTGATCATCATCAACATTTTGAGCTCTTCCAGGATATCAATCGAATTCATGATGGGAAATACCATCCTTTCCCCTCGATGATTTGTGTTATCATCGACAACATTCTTGCCTTCCGCCAACACAAACTAGTTCATGTTTTGTGTTGTACCTTGATTTCCTTGCTATCTAGCTTAGGTTATGTTCTACCTTGTAGTATTACTGTCTTCTATATCAAGAATGTTGTGAGGACTTCTCCACCTCTTAAGAATTCTTAGTATAGTGATACTTCGCACTATCACCATTCTAACAATTGATCAGGCTACCTATGCCCATATTTCGGGCGCACCTGTCAACCAATATTTAATCGGGTATGTTTTCCTTGAGCATACCTCATTATATCATTTGATCTGACAAATGTTATCTCCTTGTTGACATAATTGTGGAAATCCCTCTTTTGGAAATCTCGTTGAATTGTCGCTGAGTTCATCAACCACCTCCTCATTCTCTCATTGGTTTAATGATGAACTCATGATCCGGAACTTGTTTCCATAGCTCAATTCCTGAGAATCTTACAATGTCATCTCGTCAATTTGTGTTGCACCTTTCTTCTCAGGCATCCTGAGTCTGAGGTATCCTGACACCAATCAGATCTGAATCTCAATCAGATATGATGGTTGGAACAAATTCCCAAGAGTTATAACATTAGTATTTGACCCGATAAGGTGATGTCATTCCTAGCACACCTGCCCGGAGGACCTATTGTTATAGTTCTTCCTTTTTAGCAAGGTTATCCATTCTTCCAAGAGGAAATTGTAAGACTTATTCTATATGTTGTTCCTGATGAATCCTTTCAGTATCCAAGTCTGACCTTTACTTGAAGATCATGTTAATGTTATCTCGAAGCATGTCTGTGGTAGTCGGATTTTCAATAAGAACATTTGGAGCACAATGCTAAAATTTCCTTATCAATTATCCAAACACTACTGAATGGGTAATGTCATGAAATTTCTCTCCCCTCACCTTAAAGGGGTTTTGACTTTATATCCTATCGTGGTTATCATGCTCTGCTTGTCCTTGGGAAGGATATACCCCTGAAATATGTGTTTAAACACATTTTCCTTTCCATTGTTTTGTTTAACTTTTCTTGTGATCTCACTTAACCGAGCAGTAATTTTCCCTCCTTAGGTAAGCACCTTGTTGTACCACTCTGTCAGTAAGACCCTGTTACTATTGTTGACGACATTCCGGTAACCACCGATGGATGAGAACTTTGCCTATTGGTCCACCTCATTTAACGAGCAGGAAGATGGTTCTCTTTGTCCCTCGTCCTTGGTACCGACGTTGTTGCCGACATAACTGATAGGCTATTCTCTGGCATGCCTTGCTATCATAACCGTGCAAGATGTCAGCGCCTATCCTACTTTTAACCCACGTGGTGGGCCCATAACCCACAGTTCCACATGATCAAAACCTAACTCTCCTGTACACCCTGTTGTCAAAGTTATTCCCCGCGCTTGACTTCGTATGTAATTCACGGGCCACCTGCCTAGTGATCTATTCTGGTATCAGGTGCAATACTTATTCTCGTTGCCCTGAAACCCTTTCACCCACTGATTAGGCATCGAACGATTGCCTGGCCGCTTGAAACTCCTTATTGTACCTTCTTACCTTACTCTCGATGACTTTCTTGAATTTCCACTTGAGAGATGCCTCTATGCCTTGTTCACTGAGATAGCCCCTAGGTGCCTAACATGTGTTGAGCTTCGTCCTTCCTGAGTTTCCCCCTAAATCTTTTCATAAGTAAGATGGAATGAACCTGACACAGAGGAATGAAGACATCAATGTAATGGATCGACCTCTTCAAGAAGAGTAACCAAGAACAAGAAGACTCGTTAGAGTTTCGTAACCAAACCCCTTCCCCCTTACTCCCCCACTTAAAACTCGGGACAAGATTTCTTGTAGTGGAGGTGATTTGTAACACCCCGAGAATCATGCTACAGTAATCCCCCCTAATGGTGGCCATGTCATCATGATTACTATGCACATTGCCACTTAATAAAAATCAAAGTCAAATTCAAATTTAAATTTCAATTCAAAATAATATTTCTTTAAACGGTGAAACAAAATATGTTTGTTGGGTTGAAAATAATCACTATATAATTTACATGTAGAAACTAACATTATTTGAGTTGTTAAAACACCCCTAAAGTACTTAAAACAGACCTGACAGCACATGTTCAACACATTTAAATTCAAACCAAAAATCAAATAAATTGCGAATGCCCTTATTACTTTTTGTGCAACCCTAGAATATTGCATATCATTTTGTGTGAATTTTCATAATTAACAAAATTCATTTCATCACTAAACTATTTAGAAAAACAATAGCTAAATTGGAAAACTGAAAAAGATAAAAAAAAAACTCCCACGCTGGGCCAACCGGCCCAACTAGCCAACCGGTCGGCCCAGCCAGCCTCGCTGCTAACCCTAGCCGCAGCGAGCCCACTCCCTCTCGTTCCCTCACTCCTCTCGTCGGGAGCTCCTATACAGCGCTGCAGGCGCCCGTTAACGATCCGGCGCCTGTAGTGCTGCTAGCATGGGCCGGCCCACTAGTGTGCTGCCCCTAGTTTTTGTAAATGTTTTTTGTTACGAAAATAAAAAATATATAATCATGAAAGGTTTACAGATTGAAAGAAAAAAATCCATCCATTTTGAAAAAATAAGTTCATATCTTTAAAAAAGGTTCATCAACTTGAAAAAAGTTCATTAAATTGAAAAAAAGTTCATCAAATTTGACAAAAGTTAATCGAATTTGAAAACAAGTTCATGGAACTCAAAAAAAAGTTCACAAATCAAAAAAAGTTCATCCATTTTCAATAAAAATGTTCATTAAATTTCAAAAAATTTCATCAATATTCAAAAAAGTTCATCAATCTCAAACAAGTTCATTCAAATGAAAAAATGTTCATTACATTTGAAAAAAGTTCATAGAAATTGAAAAAAACTTCATGGAACTGAAAAAAAAGTTCATCCATTTTCAAGAAAAATGTTCATTAATTCGAAAAAATTTAACAATATTCAAAAAAGTTCATCAATCTCAAAAAAGTTCACAGAATTTTCAAACAAAGAAACCGTCAACTGGCGCCTAGATGGGCCGGCCCATTTACGGATGCCACAGGCGCCAGTTAACAAAATGCACGTTAACTGGCGCCTGTGGCGCCAAATAGGAAATGCCCCTCTCGTCCCCTCACCCGCGCCGCCAGACGCACGCACGCACGCTCAGTGGAGCGGGCGCCCGACACCTGAGCCGTCGCTCCCCAGAGGCCGCCGCCAGCAGGCGCGACCTCCGCCCTCGCGCCGCCGCTGACCGGCGCCTACCTTCCCCGTTCCCCCTGGCCAAGGTGTGGCCATGCCCCGGCGAGCGCGCTCGCACCCGCGCGCCTTCCCCTGCCCCGCCGGTCATCGCCGTCGACCCGTCGCCCCGGTGCGTCGACCTCCTCCCAGTGAGCCTCGTCCGTTCCCCTCCATTCCCCTTCAAATCCCTCGCCATAGCCGCCGTTCCCGAGCTCGCCCGGAGCTTCGTCCGTCTACTCACCTCCCGCTAGCCCCGTCGCCTGTACGCGCGCGTGTCCCGCCGCGCCCGGCCGCGCTCGCCGTTGCCCGCGCACGCTACTGCTTGCTGCTGCTCATGCCATTGCTGCTTGCTGTTGCTCTACTTCAGCCGCAAACTGCTGTGCTGATGCTGCTGCTGCTGGCCACGACCGCGCCGAGCCCGCGCACCGGCCGGGCCTTGGCCGCGCCCGCGTGCCTGCCGCTGCTTGCTACCTGTTGTTCCTCTTGCCGCTGCTGCTGCCTACCGCGTACTGCTGATGCTACTGATTGCTTGCCGCTGCTACTTTTTCCTGCTGCCGCTACTTAGCTGCTGCTCCTTGCGCTGCTTGGCTGCTTTGCATAGCGGCTGCCTTGTACGACTGCTAGATACTACCTCCGTCCTGTTTTATTGGTCCTCATTGTATTTCGTGCCAATTTTTGACTATAGATTAAACTAACAAAATGTTTACGCACGTCACCAAACATTATATTTTTAAACATTATGTTCAAATACGAATCTAATAAATTAATTTTTCTTGACATGCATTAATACTTTGTTAGTTAAATCTTTAGTCAAAATTTGGCATAAACTATAAAACCTATAAACCAGGGCGAAGGTAGTACTGCATATTGCCGCTGCTACCGCTTCTTGGGCATGGCAAGTCCCTGTACGTGGCCGTGTGACTACTGACTAGGTGTTGCTATGCGTGTGTATGCACAGCCAAGTGCACGTATGTGTTCTGGCACATGGATCCAATCCAATTAATTAGTGTTAATAGCCAATGACATGTATGTCCTATCACTATACAAACCTGTTTAGCACTTTGGTTAAATTATCAATCAATGACAAGTAGGCCTAGCTTCACTATTCACACTTTGACCCAGGTCAACTTTGACGGTTGACTGTTGGCCTACTGGCTGGGTGTTGACTTTGACCCTGGCCCCACTGTCATACACTATGGCTAAGATATCACTAGGTGACAAAATATTCAGTTTTTAATTCAGATTAATAATAATATCAAAAAATGCATTAAAATTTTGACAATTAATATAAAGTAAACCGTTTATCAGATGAAAATACTTTGTACATGAAAGTTGCTTAGAAAGACAAGACGAATCCGAATACGCAGTCTATTCGTCCGCCACACGTCCCTAGCATAGCGAACATGCAACTATCCCCCTTCGGTCCGTCTGTTCGAAACGTCGAACACCGGGGATACTTTCCCGGATGTTTCCCCCCTTCGCCAGTATCACCTAGTACTTCGTTAGGTTACCCCAATCATCGCGTATTGCCATGTTATGCTTTGTGATGCTTTGATTGCTCTGTTATTTATTGTGTTCCCCCTTCGTTACTTCTTTTCGGTAGACCTCGAGACCGCTGCCGATACCCTGTGATCGACTGCATGGACGACGACCCTCCTTAGCAACCAGGCAAGCCCCCCCCCCTGATCACCAGATATCGCCTATTCCTTCCCTCTACTGCTTGCATTAGAGTAGTGTAGCATGTTACTATTTCGGTTAATCCTATTCTGTTGCATAGCCTGTCATTATTGCTACAACTGTTGATACCTTACCTGCAATCCTAAATGCTTAGTATAGGATGCTAGTTTATCATCAATGGCCCTACATTCTTGTCCGCTGCCATGCTATAGTATCGGGCCGTGATCACTCGGGAGGTGATCACGTGTAACACCCCGGATGTAACTTTCCATATTTGTAACTCCAACTCTTGCCATTTCCGGCTATGTGATATATTATTTTCTCTGTGGTTGGGTTTTTGTCTTTCATTTTGCATTCTGTTAATGTCATGCATCTCATCCCATAGCATCATGCGCATTGCATCGGCATTGTTTTCTTAAAACTTGCATTCGCTCGGAGTTGCCGCTTCTTCCTTGTCCCTGTTGACCCCTCTCAGATCAACCGGACTGCTCTCTTCTCTCTCTTTTTTGAGCCCATCAAAACCCCTTGTCTCCATGGCGTTTTGTCAAACCCCTTTTGTGCGCGTCCGAAAACTGCTCCGAACCCGAACCGTGCTGTCATGACTGATGAGTCCAGATCATCCCCTAACATCTATAAAACATCTTCATTTTTTTATTTGGGTTTCCCTACCTATTTATTCTCATCCGTCGGATTTCGATCGGATGATCTAAACTCCTCTCTTTCTTATATATATATAGTCTAACCCTAGTCCTAGGATCAGTCCCATCCATCCATTCCCTCACCCGCCGCCGCCTCTCTCTCCATTCCCCTTGGGATCTCCCCTGCCCAAATCTCGGGCCGACCACCTTCCTTGTTTTCCGCCACCGCCCAACCACAACAAGCCGCAGCTCCTCCTTGTCGATCCACTACTCCACCGCAGCCAGTGACCTCCAGCGCACTTGAGCTTCGTGCAGCGCTCGATCTAGATCGGATCGAGACCAACTTCTCGCCAACCATCTTCGATCCAGATCGAGGCAGGCCATCCCCGAACTCCAGCAACTGTCCTCCATGCCTTTGCTCATCTTCGTGCCGCCGGCGACCGCAAGCCACCGGAGCACTATGGTCCCCCGTGCCCTTCCTCTCCAACCTCCCATCGTCCAGGAGCCGAGCTCCTCGATCCATCTTTGCACCCGAGGCCTCCCTGCCGACCTCGGAACCCCGCGACCGTGCGCCTCCGGCCTCGAGCGCCTCCTCGCCGCCGACTGCACCTCCATGGCCTCGCTGGCGCTCCGCTCCGGCGACCTCGACAACCTGCAGGCCGACCCGCGCCACCCTGTCTCCTTCCTTCTCCCTCCTTCCCTCCTCTGCCCTGACCGCCCTCTTTGTCCTCGCGCAGGAGCGGCCATGGACTCCCCGCTTCTCCTCCGCTCGAATCTGGCTGGGAACTGCCTCCCCGACGCCCTCTCGTCAGGATCCGTGCCCTCGACCACCCCTGCGCCTCTGCCGCCCCGCCATCCTGGAGCCACGGCGCCCGCTCGCCCTCTGCTTCAGGCGATAGGGGCATGCGCCTCCTTTGCCTCGCTTGCCCGTGTTGACCCCGTCCCAGCCGAGCGCGATCCCGATCTCCAAGCCCAGCAACAGCAAGGCCCCGCCGCGGTAGAACCGGCCTGCCCGGCCTGCTCCTCATCAGCTGGGCTAAAGCCCATGGGTGAGCAGACCCCCAGCGCCCCTCCTCTTGTTTTTTTTCACCTATCGGGCTAGCCAGATTCGGCCCAGTGTAGTATTTTTTTTCAGATCTGCGATTTTAGCATTATCCAGTGATTTACAGATTTGCAGAAAACCCCTCATACTTCATGCATTTAATAACTAAATAACCGTGCATCATATGTAAAAACTTTATACATGTAAAATGCTTAGAATTACATCTGGTTTCATAATATGCTACTCTCATCCATGTTTAAAATGTTTAACTTGATGTTTGCATTAATTTGCTAAAATGCCATGCTAAAATGCTTTATTTCATAACTAATTAACCGTAGCTCCAACTTTAATAAACTTTATATGTAAATGGGGTGGAAAAATGCATAGATTAAATGGTGCACTTTGTTTTATTGTTTAACAACATTAAAATATGGTTTAGGGCAGAACAGTACCAAATTCATAGTTTGCATATGGGGATTTTCCGGAATCGTTGTTTGTTGTTTCCGACCTCATTTAAATTGCCTAGATAGGTAGTTTTATTATGCTTCTCCCCTTGCCATGTTTAACAACATTTAATATTGTTGAGTATCTAAACGAGAGTGAACTAAATAGTTGAATGTGGTGTTCCATCAATATGCAACCCGTTGCATATTGGCCTCCACTTAAAGTGTAGTATTGTTTGTTGCACTTTGCCATGCTATGCTTCATTAATCCGGACATGCATCATACTTGATTGTGCATCGTGCCATGCTTATGTGATGGTTGTTTACCATGTTGTTTGCTTCTTTCCGGTTTGCTTCTCTCGTTAGCTTCGGTTTTGTTCCGGAGTTGTGAGGATTCGTTCGACTGCGTCCGTTTGTCTTCTTCATGGTTTCAGTCTTCTTCCTTGCGGGATTTCAGGCAAGATGACCATTAACCTCGATATCACTTCTATCTTTGCTTGCTTATTGCTTCGTTCTATCGCTATGCTGCGCTACCTATCACTTGTTTATCAAGCCTCCCAAATTGCCATGTCAGCCTCTAATCTTTTCACCCTTCCTAGCAAATCGTTGCTTGGCTATGTTACCGCTTTGCTCAGCCCCTCTTATAGCAATTGTTAGTTGCAGGTGAAGTTGAAGATTGCTCCATGTTGGACAGGATTATTTTGGGATATCACAATATCTCTTATTTAATTAATGCACCTATATACTTAGTAAAGGGTGGAAGGCTCGCCCTTATGCCTGGTGTTTTGTTCCACTCTTGCCGCCCTAGTTTCCGTCATACCAGTGTTATGTTCCTTGATTTTGCATTCCTTACGCAGTTGGGTGATTTATGGGACCCCCTTGACAGTTCGCCTTGAATAAAACTCCTCCAGCAAGGCCCAACCTTGGTTTTAACATTTTCCACCTAAGCCTTTTTCCCTTGGGTTCTGCAGACTCAAGGGTCATCTTTATTTACCCCCCGGGCCAGTGCTCCTCCGGGTGCTGGTCCAAACCGAGCGATGTTCGGCACCCCCTGGGCAACCAGGGTCTATGCCAACCCGACGGCTGGCTCATCCGGTGTGCCCTGAGAATGAGATACGTGCGACTCCTATCGGGATTTGTCAGCACATCGGGCGACTTTGCTGATCTTGTTTTACCATTGCCGAAATGTCTTGTAAACCGGGATTCCGAGACCGATCGAGTCTTCCTGGGAGAAGGAATATCCTTCGTTGACCGTGAGAGCTTGTGATGGGCTAAGTTGGGACACCCCTGCAGGGTATAAACTTTCGAAAGCCGTGCCCGCGGTTATGTGGAAGATGGGAATTTGTTAATATCTGGTTGTAGAGAACTTGACACTTGACTTAATTAAAATGCATCAACTGCGTGTGTAGCCGTGATGGTCTCTTTTTGGCGGAGTCCGGGAAGTGAACACGGTCTTTGTGTTATGATTGTGCGTAAGTAGTTTCAGGATCACTTCTTGATCACTTCTCGCTTCTCGACCTTGCTTCTCTCCTCGCTCTTATTTGCGTACGTTAGCCACCATATTTGCTTAGTGCTTGCTACAACTCCACCTCATTACCACTTCCTACGCATAAGCTTAAATAGTCTTGATCTTGCGGGTTTTGAGATTGTTGAGTCCTCATGACTCACTAGATACTATCACAACAGTTGCAGGTGCCGATGATACCAGTGCAGGTGATGCAACCGAGCTCAGATGGGAGCTCAATGAAGATCTTGGTCGTTGCTATGTTTCGTTTCATGTTGATCAGTAGTGGAGCCCAGTTGGGACGATCGGGGATCTAGCAGTTGGGTTATCTTCTTTTCTTTTGGCTTCGTCCGTAGTCGGACTATGTGTGTACTCTGAATGATGTATGAATTATATGTTCATTGTGTGAAGTGGCGATTGTAAGCCAACTCTTTATCCCATTCTTGTTCATTACATGGGATTGTGTGAAGATGACCCTTCTTGCGACCAAAACCACCATGCGGTTATGCCTCTAAGTCGTGCTTCGACACATGGGAGATATAGCCGCATCGTGGGTGTTACATCACGGGTATATATTATACATATTTGCATACAATACAGATGGTGACTAAAGTCGGGTCGGCTCGTAGAGTACCCGCAAGTGATTCGGAGATGGGGGCTGAAGGGGCAGGCGGTTCCATCCAGGTAGTGATGGGCTTGGGTTCCTAACAGCTCCCTGATGGGTACTTTGTGGTGGAGCGACAGGGCAGGTTGAGACCACCTAGGCGAGAGGTGGGCCTGGGCCTGGTTGGCGTCCGTGGTTACTTCAAAATAACACGCTTAACGAGATCTTGGTATTTGAACTGAGTCTAGTCACTGGCCTATACACACTAACCAACTACGCGGGAACAGTTATGGGCACTCGACGTCGTGGTATCAGCCAAAGCCTTCTTGACGTCAGCGACTGAGCGACACGCGCTGGGTTGGACTGGAACGCCTACTCTTGTATAAGGGAGGCTAGGTCTGCTCACCGGTCGCGTACGCAACGTGCAGGTGTGCAATGGGCGATGGGCCCAGACCCCTGCGCGCATAAGATTTAGACCGACGTGCTGACCTCTCTGTTGTGCCTAGGTAGGGCTGCAACGTGTTGATCATCCGAGGCCAGGCATGACCCAGGAAAGTGTGTCCGGCCAGAGGGATCGAGCGTGTTGGGAAATGTGGTGCACCCCTGCAGGGAAGTTTATCTATTCGAATAGCCGTGTCCCTCGGTAAAAGGACGACCCGGAGTTGGACCTTGACCTTATGACAACTAGAACCAGATACTTAATAAAACACACCCAGACAAGTTCCAGAGACAACCCGATGATCGCTTTCCCACAGGGCGACGAGGGGAGGATCGCCGGGTAGGATTATGCTATGCGATGATACTTAGTGAACTTACCATCTACTCTCTTCTACATGTTGCAAGATGGAGGCTGCGAGAAGCGTAGTCTTCGATAAGACTAGCTATCCTCCTCTTATTCTGGCATTCTGCAGTTCAGTCCATCGATATTGCCTCTTTACACATATACCCATGCATATGTAGTGTAGATCCTTACTTGCGAGTACTTTGGATGAGTACTCACGGTTGCTTTGCTCCCTCTCTTTTCCCCCTTTTCCTCTTCTTCTCGTATGTCGCAACCAGATGTTGGAGCCCAGGAGCCAGACGCCACCGTCGATGATGACCCCTACCACACCGAGGGTGCCTACTATTACGTTCAGGCTGCCGATGACCAGGAGTAGTTTAGGAGGATCCTAGGCAGGAGGCCTACGACTCTTTCGATCTGTATCCCAGTTTGTGCTAGCCATCTTAGGGCAACTTGTTTAACTTATGTCTATACTCAGTTATTGTTGCTTCCGCTGACTCGTATGTTCGAGCACTTGTATTCGAGCCCTCGAGGCCCTGGCTTGTAATATGATGCTTGTATGACTTATTTTACTTTTGGAGTTGTGTTGTGATATCTTCCCGTGAGTCCCTGATCTTCATCGTACACATTTGCGTGCATGATTAGTGTGCGATTAAATATCGGCGTCACAACCAAGGAGGGCAGCACCCACCAGGGCGTGCCTGGGCCTCCTGGAGCGCCCAGGTGGGTTGTGCCTGTTGGGGAACGTTGCAGAAAATTAAAATTTTTCCTACGGTTTCACCAAGATCCATCTATGAGTTCATCTAAGCAACGAGTCTAGGGAGAGAGTTTGCATCTACATACCACTTGTAGATCGCGTGCGGAAGCTTGCAAGGTGATGATGTAGTCGTACTCGACGTGATCCAAATCACCGATGACCAGCGCCGAACGGACGGCACCTCCGCGTTCAACACACGTACGGGACGGGAGACGTCTCCTCCTTCTTGATCCAGCAAGGGGGAAGGAGAGGTTGATGAAGATCCAGCAGCACGACGGCGTGGTGGTGGATGCAGGGCGTCACAGTAGCAGGGCTTCGCCGAGACTACGAGGGAGAGACGTAACGGGGGGAGGTGGAGGCGCCAGGGGCTGGTGTATGAAGTCCCTCCTCTCCCCCACTATATATAGGGGTGCCAGGGGGGGCGCCGGCCCTAGTAGATGAGATCTACTAGGGGGGCGGCGGCCTAGGGGAGGTTTCCCTCCCCCCAAGGCACCTAGGGGTGCCTTCCACCACTAGGACTCCTCCTAGGGGGAAACCCTAGGCGCATGGGCCTATAGGGGCTGGTGCCCTTGGCCCATGATGGCCAAGGCGCACCCCCTACAGCCCATGTGGCCCCCCCGGGACAGGTGGCCCCACCCGGTGGACCCCCGGGACCCTTCCGGTGGTCCCGGTACAATACCGATAACCCCGAAACTTGTCCCGATGCCCGAAATAGCACTTCCTATATATAATTCTTTACCTCCGGACCATTCCGGAACTCCTCGTGACGTCCAGGATCTCATCCGGGACTCCGAACAACATTCGGGTTTCTGCATATCCATATCTTCATAACCCTAGCGTCACCGAACCTTAAGTGTGTAGACCCTACGGGTTCGGGAGACATGCAGACATGACCGAGACGCTCTCAGTCAATAACCATCAGCGGGATCTGGATACCCATGATGGCTCCCACATGCTCCTCGATGTTGTCATCGGATGAACCACTATGTCGAGGATTGGATCAAACCCTGTATGCAATTCCCTTTGTCAATCGGTACGTTACTTGCCCGAGACTCGATCGTCGGTATCCCAATACCTTGTTCAGTCTCGTTACCGGCAAGTCACTTTACTCGTACTGTAATGCATGATCCCGTGTCCAACACCTTGGTCACATTGAGCTCAATATGATGATGCATTACCGAGTGGGCCCAGAGATACCTCTCCGTCATACGGAGTGACAAATCCCAGTCTCGATCCGTGTCAACCCAACAGCTACTTTCGGAGATACCTGTAATGCACCTTTATAGTCACCCAGTTACGTTGTGACGTTTGATACACCCAAGGCACTCTTACGGTATCCGGGAGTTACACGATCTCATGGTCGAAGGAAGAGATACTTGACACTTGCAAAGCTCTAGCAAAACGAACTACACGATCTTTTATGCTATGCTTAGGATTGGGTCTTGTCCATCACATCATTCTCCTAATGATGTGATCCCGTTATCAACGACATCCAATGTCCATAGTCAGGAAACCATGACTATCTGTTGATCACAACGAGCTGGTCAACTAGAGGCTTACCAGGGACATAGTGTGGTCTAAGTATTCACACGTGTATTACGATTTCCGGATAATACAGTTATAGCATGAATAAAAGACAATTATCATGAACAATGAAATATAATGATACTTTTATTATTGCCTCTAGGGCATATCTCCAACAGTCTCCCACTTGCACTAGAGTCACCAATCTAGTTACATTGTGATGAATCGAACACCCATAGAGTTCTGGTGTTGATCATGTTTTGCACGCGAGAGAGGTTTAGTCAGCGGATTTGCGACATTCAGATTCGTGTGCACTTTGCAAATCTCTATGTCTCCATCTTGAACATTTTCACGGATGGAGTTGAAACGACGCTTGATGTGCCTGGTCTTCTTGTGAAACCTGGGCTCCTTTGCGAGGGCAATAGCTCCAGTGTTGTCACAGAAGAGTTTGATCGGCCCCGACGCATTGGGTATGACTCCTAGGTCGGTGATGAACTCCTTCACCCAAATCGCTTCATGTGCTGCCTCCGAGGCTGCCATGTACTCCGCTTCACACGTAGATCCCGCCACGACGCTCTGCTTGCAGCTGCACCAGCTTACTGCTCCACCATTCAACATATACATGTATCCGGTTTGTGACTTAGAGTCATCCAGATCTGAGTCGAAGCTAGCGTCGACGTAACCCTTTACGACGAGCTCTTTGTCTCCTCCATAAAAGAGAAACATGTCCTTTGTCCTTTTCAGGTACTTCAGGATATTCTTGACCGCTGTCCAGTGTTCCTTGCCGGGATTACTTTGGTATCTTGCTACCAAACTTACGGCAAGGTTTACATCGGGTCTGGTACACAGCATGGCATACATAATAGATCCTATGGCTGAAGCATAGGGATGACACTCATCTCTTCTTTATCTTTTGCCGTGGTCGGTGACTGAGCTGAGCTCAGTCTCATACCTTGTAACATAGGCAAGAACCCCTTCTTGGACTGATCCATTCTGAATCTCTTCAAAATCTTATCAAGGTATGTGCTTTGTGAAAGACCTATGAGGCGTCTCGATCTATCTCTATAGATCTTGATGCCTAATATATAAGCAGCTTCTCCAAGGTCCTTCATTGAAAAACACTTATTCAAGTAGGCCTTAATGCTGTCCAGAAATTCTATATTATTTCCCATCAGGAGTATGTCATCTACATATAATATGAGAAATGCTACAGAGCTCCCACTCACTTTCTTGTAAACGCAGGCTTCTCCATAAGTCTGCATAAACCCAAACGCTTTGATCATCTCATCAAAGCGAATGTTCCAACTCCGAGATGCTTGCACCAGTCGATAAATGGATCGCTGGAGCTTGCATACTTTGTTAGCGTTCCGAGGATCGACAAAACATTCCGGCTGCATCATATACAGTTCTTCCTTAAGATACCCGTTAAGGAATGCTGTTTTGACGTCCATCTGCCATATCTCATAATCATAGTATGCGGCAATTGCTAACATGATTCGGACGGACTTTAGCTTCGCTACGGGAGAGAATGTCTCCTCGTAGTCAATCCCTTGAACCTGTCGATAACCCTTAGCGACAAGTCGAGCTTTATAGATGGTAACATTACCATCCGCGTCCGTCTTCTTCTTAAAGATCCATTTGTTTTCTATCGCTCGCCGATCATCGGGCAAGTCTGTCAAAGTCCATACTTTGTTTTCATACATGGATTCTATCTCGGATTTCATGGCTTCAAGCCATTTGTTGGAATCCGGGCCCGCCATTGCTTCTTCATAGTTCGAAGGTTCATTGTTGTCTAACAACATGATTTCCAGGACAGGGTTGCCGTACCACTCTGGTGCGGAACGTGTCCTTGTGGACCTACGAAGTTCAGCAGTAACTTGATCCGAAGTACCTTGATCATTATCATGGTTTTCCTCTTCAGTTGGTGTGGGCATCACAGGAACGATTTCCTGTGCTGCGTCACTATCCCGCTCAAGAGGTAGTACTTCATCGAGTTCTACTTTCCTCCCACTTACTTCTTTCGAGAGAAACTCTTTTTCCAGAAAGCATCCGTTCTTGGCAACAAAGATCTTGCCTTCGGATCTTAAGTAGAAGGTATACCCTACAGTTTCCTTAGGGTATCCTATGAATACGCATTTTTCCGACTTGGGTTCGAGCTTTTCAGGTTGAAGTTTCTTGACATAAGCTTCGCATCCCCAAACTTTTAGAAACGACAGCTTAGGTTTCTTTCCAAACCATAATTCATACGGTGTCGTCTCAACGGATTTAGACGGTGCCCTATTTAAAGTGAATGTAGCTGTCTCTAGAGCGTATCCCCAAAATGATAGCGGTAAATCGGTAAGAGACATCATAGACCGCACCATATCCAATAGAGTGCGATTACGACGTTCGGACACACCGTTTCGCTAAGGTGTTCCAGGCGGCGTGAGCTGTGAAACGATTCCACATTTCTTTAAGTGTGTACCAAATTCGTGACTTAAGTATTCTCCTCCACGATCTGATCGTAAGAATTTTATCTTTCGGTCACGTTGATTCTCCACCTCATTCTGAAATTCCTTGAACTTTTCAAAGGTCTCAGACTTGTGTTTCATTAAGTAGACATACCCATATCTACTCAAGTCATCTGTGAGAGTGAGAACATAACGATATCCTCCGCGAGCCTCAACGCTCATTGGACCGCACACATCGGTATGTATGATTTCCAACAAGTTGGTTGCTCGCTCCATTGTTCCGGAGAATGGAGTCTTGGTCATTTTACCTAAGAGGCATGGTTCGCACGTGTCAAACGATTCATAATCAAGAGACTCTAAAAGTCCATCGGCATGGAGCTTCTTCATGCGCTTGACACCAATGTGACCAAGGCGGCAGTGCCACAAGTATGTGGGACTATCGTTATCAACTTTAAATCTTTTGGCATCTACACTATGAACATGTGTAATATTACGCTCGAGATTCATTAAGAATAAACCATTGACCATCGGAGCATGACCATAAAACATATCTCTCATATAAATCGAACAACCATTATTCTCAGACTTAAATGAGTAGCCATCTCGTATTAAACGAGATCCAGATACAATGTTCATGCTCAAACTTGGCACTAAATAACAATTATTGAGGTTCAAAACTAATCCCGTAGGTAAATGTAGAGGCAGCGTGCCGACGGCGATCACATCGACTCTGGAACCATTCCCGACGCGCATCGTCACCTCGTCCTTTGCCAGTCTCCGTTTATTCCGCAGCTCCTGCTGTGAGTTACAAATATGAGCAACGACACCGGTATCAAATACCCAGGAGTTACTACGATTACTGGTAAGGTACACATCAATCACATGTATATCAAATATACCTTTGGTGTTGCCGGCCTTCTTATCCGCTAAGTATTTGGGGCAGTTCCGCTTCCAGTGACCCTTCCCCTTGCAATAAAAGCACTCAGTCTTAGGCTTGGGTCCATTCTTTGACTTCTTCCCGGTAACTGGCTTACCAGGCGCGGCAACATCTTTGTCGTCCTTCTTGAAGTTCTTCTTACCCTTGCCCTTCTTGAACTTAGTGGTCTTATTGACCATCAACACTTGATGTTCTTTCTTGATTTCAGCCTCTGCTGACTTCAGCATCGAGAACACTTCAGGAATGGTCTTTTCCATTCCCTGCATGTTGTAGTTCATCACAAAGCTCTTGTAGCTTGGTGGGAGCGACTGGAGGATTCTGTCAATGACCGCCTCATCTGGGAGGTTAATGTTCAGCTGGGTCAAACGGTTGTGCAACCCAGACATCTTCAGGATGTGCTCACTGACAGAACTGTTCTCCTCCATCTTACAACTGTAGAACTTGTCGGAGACATCATATCTCTCGACCCGGGCATGAGCTTGAAAAACTAGTTTCAGCTCTTCGAACATCTCATATGCTCCGTGATGCTCAAAACGCTTTTGGAGCCCCGGTTCTAAGCTGTAAAGCATGCCGCACTGAACGAGGGAGTAATCATCAGCGCGAGTTTGCCAAGCATTCATAATGTCTTGGTTCTCTGGGACGGGAGCGTCACCTAGCGGTCCTTCTAGGACATATTGTTTCCTGGCAGCTATGAGGATGATCCTCAGGTTCCGGACCCAGTCCGTATAGTTGCTGCCATCATCTTTCAGCTTGGTTTTCTCTAGGAACGCGTTGAAGTTCATGTTGACATTAGCGTTGGCCATTGATCTACAAGACATATTTGCAAAGGTTTTAGACTAAGTTCATGATAATAAAGTTCTAATAAAATTATGAACTCCCACTTAGATTAGACATCCCTTTAGTCATCTAAGTGTTACACGATCCGAGTCGACTAGCCCGTGTCCGATCATCACGTGAGACGGACTAGTCATCGTCGGTGAACATTTTCATGTTGATCGTATCTTCCATACGACTCGTGTTCGACCTTTCGGTCTCCGTGTTCCGAGGCCATGTCTGCACATGCTAGGCTCGTCAAGTTAACCCTAAGTGTTTTCGCTGTGTAAAACTGTCTTACACCCGTTGTATGTGAACGTAAGAATCCATCACACCCGATCATCACGTGGTGCTTAGAAACGACGAACTGTAGCAACGGTGCACAGTTAGGGGAGAACACTTCTTGAAATTTTATAAGGGATCATCTTATTTACTACCGTCGTCCTAAGTAAACATGATGCATAATACATAATAAACATCACATGCAATTATATAGTTGTGACATGATATGGCCAATATCATATAGCTCCATTGATCTTCATCTTCGGGGCTCCATGATCATCTTGTCACCGGCTTGACACCATGATCTCCATCATCATGATCTCCATCATCGTGTCTTCATGAAGTTGTCACGCCAACGACTACTTCTACTTCTATGACTAACGTTTAGCAATAAAGTAAAGTAGTTTACATGACGTTATTAATGACACGCAGGTCATACAAAAAATAATGACAACTCCTATGGCTCCTGCCGGTTGTCATACTCATCGACATGCAAGTCGTGAATCCTATTACAAAGAACATGATCTCATACATCACAATTCATCATTCATCACAACTTCTGGCCATATCACATCACATGATCAATCGCTGCAAAAACAAGTTAGACGTCCTCTAATTGTTGTTGCATCTTTTACGTGGCTGCAATTGGGTTCTAGCAAGAACGTTTTCTTACCTACGAATCACCACAACGTGATTTTGTCAACTTCTATTTACCCTTCATAAGGGCCCTGTTCATCGATTCCGCTCCAACTAAGGTGGGAGAGACAGACACCCGCCAGCCACCTTATGCAACTTGTGCATGTCAGTCGGTGGAACCGGTCTCACGTAAGTGTACGTGTAAGGTTGGTCTGGGCCGCTTCATCCCACAATACCGTTGAGCAAGAAAATACTAGTAGAGGCAAGTAAGATGACAAAATCCACGCCCACAACAAAGTTGTGTTCTACTCGTGCAAAGAGAACTACGCATAGACCTAGCTCATGATGCCACTGTTGGGGAATGTTGCAGAAAATTAAAAATTTTCCTACGGTTTCACCAAGATCCATCTATGAGTTCATCTAAGCAACGAGTCTAGGAAGAGAGTTTTCATCTACATACCACTTGTAGATCGCGTGCGGAAGCTTGCAAGGTGATGATGTAGTCGTACTCGACGTGATCCAAATCACCGATGACCAGCGCCGAACGGACGGCACCTCCGCGTTCAACACACGTACGGGACGGGAGACGTCTCCTCCTTCTTGATCCAGCAAGGGGGAAGGAGAGGTTGATGAAGATCCAGCAGCACGACGGCGTGGTGGTGGATGCAGGGCGTCACAGCAGCAGGGCTTCGCCGAGACTACGAGGGAGAGACGTAACGGGGGGAGGTGGAGGCGCCAGGGGCTGGTGTATGAAGTCCCTCCTCTCCCCCACTATATATAGGGGTGCCAGGGGGGCGCCGGCCCTAGTAGATGAGATCTACTAGGGGGGGCGGCGGCCTAGGGGAGGTTTCCCTCCCCCCAAGGCACCTAGGGGTGCCTTCCACCACTAGGACTCCTCCTAGGGGGAAACCCTAGGCGCATGGGCCTATAGGGGCTGGTGCCCTTGGCCATGCGCACCCCCTACATCCCATGTGGCCCCCCGGGACAGGTGGCCCCACCCGGTTGACCCCCGGGACCCTTCCGGTGGTCCCGGTACAATACCGATAACCCCGAAACTTGTCCCGATGCCCGAATAGCACTTCCTATATATAATTCTTTACCTCCGGACCATTCCGGAACTCCTCGTGACGTCCGGGATCTCATCCGGGACTCCGAACAACATTCAGGTTTCTGCATATCCATATCTTCGTAACCCTAGCGTCACCGAACCTTAAGTGTGTAGACCCTACGGGTTCGGGAGACATGCAGACATGACCGAGACGCTCTCAGTCAATAACCATCAGCGGGATCTGGATACCCATGATGGCTCCCACATGCTCCTCGATGTTGTCATCGGATGAACCACTATGTCGAGGATTCGATCAAACCCTGTATGCAATTCCCTTTGTCAATCGGTACGTTACTTGCCCGAGACTCGATCGTCGGTATCCCAATACCTTGTTCAGTCTCGTTACCGGCAAGTCACTTTACTCGTACCGTAATGCATGATCCCGTGTCCAACACCTTGGTCACATTGAGCTCAATATGATGAAGCATTACCGAGTGGGCCCAGAGATACCTCTCCGTCATACGGAGTGACAAATCCCAGTCTCGATCCGTGTCAACCCAACAGCTACTTTCGGAGATACCTGTAATGCACCTTTATAGTCACCCAGTTACGTTGTGACGTTTGATACACCCAAGGCACTCTTACGGTATCCGGGAGTTACACGATCTCATGGTCGAAGGAAGAGATACTTGACACTTGCAAAGCTCTAGCAAAACGAACTACACGATCTTTTATGCTATGCTTAGGATTGGGTCTTGTCCATCACATAATTCTCCTAATGATGTGATCCCGTTATCAACGACATCCAATGTCCATAGTCAGGAAACCATGACTATCTGTTGATCACAACGAGCTGGTCAACTAGAGGCTTACCAGGGACATAGTGTGGTCTAAGTATTCACACGTGTATTACGATTTCCGGATAATACAGTTATAGCATGAATAAAAGACAATTATCATGAACAATGAAATATAATAATACTTTTATTATTGCCTCTAGGGCATATCTCCAACAGTGCCCACCTGGTGGCCCCCCTCCGGTACTTATTTGCTCCAATAATTCTTAAATATTCCATAAAAAATTCTTGTTGAGTTTCAACTCATTTGGAGTTGTGCAGAATTGGTAGCTTGACGTAGTTTTTCAGGTCCAGATTTCCAGCTGCCAGAATTCTCCCCCTTTGTATATACCTTCCATATTATGAGAGAAAAGGCATTAAAATTACTCCAAAAAACATTATTATACAATAAAACATCATAAATAACAGTAGGAAAACATGATGCAAAATGGACGTATCAGACACCGGCTTCGGAGAAGAGGGTGTACAAGGGGAGGTCCGATCTTCACGGCGTAGGATCGATAAATGGATGAGGATAACTAGCTACAAGCAGCCGGAAAATGGAAAAATAAGAGATTATGACCGGACAAGGAGGATTCTCATTGAAACTTGCAATCCGAACATTCGTCGATCCACAACTCGCAATACAACCCCACACAACCATGCTCAAGTCGTGGAGCACAGGATAGGTGCAATCCGCAAGGGAAACCACGAACTCTAACCCACACAACACGATCTAGTCATGGAGCACGAATTAGGAGCAATTTCTCAAGGAATCACGAGAATAAGGATAACAAGAGCTCTCCAATCTCAGGAGGAGTCTATGTCTTTGCTCTTTATAGAAATGGAAAAAGTCCCCATCGAAGGGAAGAGCTAGCCTATTTATAATTGGGACAACCCCGCTGGATAGATGTGAAATCCAACTAGCTTTGGGAACCATCTTAGGTGTGAAAGAGAATGAGCTTTGATATGACTAAATAGATTAGAGACTTAATGAGGTAGTTTCTCGAAAACTCTTGTTGGAGGTGGTTAGCAGTTCCCGAACAAACATTGTTCACTGGAGTCGAACAATGTTTTCTTCAACAGCAAACTCGACTTCTGGGAATCTTCTGCAAGTTGGGATATCCAAACTCATGCAAAAATTGTTTCGTCAGAATCGGAATGATGTTTCTTCAGCACACAACTAATTTCTTCATGAACTCCTAACTTTGTTTCTTCGCCATAAAACATTGTTTTGTATGGATTGAAATGTGTTTGGCCTTCTTCAATATTGCACCTGAGTTCAACCAACAATAAAGGAGATGAAAGTGCAGCCATGTGTTCAAGATTATAGTATAAACTTAAGTTAGCGTTCACCTGGCAATGTGTTTGTTTGACATGAAATATTATGACGTCTCCTTTGATGACCAAGGATGTATAAATGGTTGTCATGTCCTCATAATCCTCCCCCTCTTGAAAAGGAGTCGTCCTCGACTCTAAGGGTTTAATGGTTTTCATGTCCTCATCATCCTCCCTCTCTTGAAAACAAGTCTTCCTCGACTCTAGCTGGTCATCACACAAAAGAAAATAGGCCAGTACAAAGAAGCAATGGAAAGATTTTATCAAATGCATAAGTTTAGCTTGCACCTTTGCAAACTTTGAATGCTTTGTTTGACTCAACAATTACTTCCAACTAACATTTCCATGGAGTATAAACTTGTAATCAGGCAAATCCATGCTCATATCATCCTCCCTCTCTTGAAGAAAAGTCGCCCTCGACTTCCTTCGGTCTACAAAATAATAGCACGAGGAAAATACAAAATATCTTGGCAAAGTAAGAGTTGAATATTGATGTGCAAGTTTCTATTTTGTTGGCTCTTTTATACTCTCTACAAGATTAACAAAATGGTGTTGTTGCATTGATGATATACCAAACATCTTGTCTCTGATTTCATCACGCCAATGCTACAAGCGTTCATAGGTGCATACCTCTGGGTGCTTCAAGATGAATGATCTCTTTTATTTTACCTTACTAAGTACTTCCATGCCCTTTTGAAGATCACTTACCCCACATGATGTTTCTTTGATGGTACTCCGCGTGCGCCATAATTGTTCATGGATCTCATCCTCCCATCTCGGTAGTAGGGTAGCTAAGTATCATTTTTGCATCTGCACATACTTCAAATCAAGAGAACTTTGTGAATGGTTAATAATTGAATAGTCTTCTCTCCCTTCATTTGGTGGATCACTCAGCTCTTTGATATTGTGTGTAAACACCTCAAGCTCAGATTTGGTGGACTCACACAACTCGCTAATCCTCTCACTTTGATGGTGTGGTATAATATGTTGTGGTTCACTCATTTCTTAATCTTGTGGTGGAATACCTTACCCTCATATTTGGTGGACTCGCACAACTCACTAACCCTCTCACTTTGATGGTGTGTTGTAATATGTTGTGGTTCACTCATTTCTCTAATCTTGAGGTGGAATACCTTACCCTCATATTTGGTGGACTCACACAACTCACTAATCCTCTCTCGTTGATTGCGAGGTATACTTGGGTGGAGATATTTCATCTCTCTAATATCATGTTGAACAACCCGATCCTCACATTTGGTGGACTCACTCACCTCACCTCTCTTATCACTCTCATTATGTGGAATTTTGGGAAGTGAACACTCTTCCGCACATCTGGTGGAGTCACTCATCTCACCTCTCTTATCATTCTCAACATGTGGATTCGTGGAATATGGACATTCTTCCTCACATTTGGTGGAGTCATTCAACTCACCTCTCTTATCATTCCTAATATGTGGACTTTTGGGAAATGGACACTCTTCCTCACATTTGGTGGAGTCACTCAACTCACCCCTCTTAGCACTCTCAATATGTGGAATTTTTGTAAATGGACACTCTTCCTTGCATTTGGTGGTATCACTCAAATCACTTTCTCACTCTCAAGTTGTGGAATTTTGGCTTGTGTACACACTCTATCGTATGTGGTAGAGTCCCTCAACTCGCTTTTCTTGTCACTGTCAAGTGGTGGGATTTTGTGATGTGTACACTCTCGCTCATATTTTGTGGAGCCACTCAAGTCCCCTTTCTTGTCACTCTCAAGTTGTGGGATTTTATGATATGGATTTTCTCTCACACATGGGTTTGGAAAGATTTTGTTCTCCATAGGAGTCACGAGTGGAGGAGAATAAGCTCCAGCTGAAGCCATGCTTCTTCTATATTGAATATGAATTGTTGGTGAAGACACCATCGAGGGTGAACTGTGTGGATGCTGCCATGAAGGAGTAGTGGGACGGTCTTGGAAATTCTGGGACCGGCCATTACACATGGTCTTCTTCTCCACTCTCATAGCTCGACGTACAACATCAGATATCATATCATAAGGAAACACCTCCACAAAATCAGATATCTCAACATTCAGCCCATGTAAGAATCTCTCCATCTTTGCTTCATCACTCTCTTCAGTTTTGTCCAGATCAATAACTTCTCCATCTCATTATAGTACTCCTTGACAGTGCGAGAACTTTGGATAAGCCCCTTCAACCTCTTGTACAATTTCTTCTCATAGTATAATGGAACGAATCGATGCCTCATGAATCTTTTCATTATATCTCAGTTGCAGATATAGTCACCTCCCAAAGCAAGATGATCCTCTTGCAACTGCTTCCACCAAGAAAGTGCATAGCCAGAGAGCCTCTTAAGAGTGAGTTCAACTCTCTTCATTTCAGAAATCCCATGAGTATTGAAGATTTGATCACATCTCTCCTCCCCACTCAAAATAAGCATTTGGATCCTCTTTTCCAGTGAATGATGGAATGTGTAACTTCACCCTTGCTTGGTTGTGATGGTTATCTCCCAAATGACCATCATAGAGACTACCATGGTGACCAAAAACGGCACCATGATGAGGCGTGGAATATGACTCATCATCCACCATCTCAGCATACTCATCGTTGTGATTTGGGATCTCTTCATGGTATATGTCATCACCACCATGTGCAGCTCGTCGCCTGTGATCTGCGGCGAACCCGCGGGGGCCATGGCCTCGCCCGCAAGTTTCTCCTCCACGCAGCCCACCATCATGGGGTGCAGCAAGGTTACCTCGCCTCTGTTCAATACCACCAATAGCAGTACCATCAACATGGCCACCTGCAACTCTCCCATGACCATTGTGGTGATCTTCGTTGCCACGGCAACGTCGATTGTTGGTGACCAGTGAGGCAGTGGGGCTGTGTTAGTGTTGATCCCCATTGCCCGCAATAGGAAGACGTCATCCAAACATCCTTTGCAAAGTTAAAGCTATACTTTCTTCAATCACATAACCAAGTGCAACTCGAGTCTGTGGGAACTCTTTTTTCAGAATATTTCCTCCATGTACACTCGAGTTGGAGCCTGCCATGTTAATCCTTGCGAAGAAAGTGGACAAAGAAAAATTGTATATGTGGAAAACACTCAGCTCACCTTCTTGCTTACCCAAATTCTAGGGATTCCTTGGTGGCTGTGCGGTGGTAGAAAATCAGGAATAGACGGGCGAATGAAAGGAAGGAAGCTGACGGTTTCTAGGTGGATCTGGGACCTTCTGGGTGGGGTAAAATGGGGAGGGCTAGTGCTGAGATCCAATCGATGCAAACCAAATAAACAATAAAAAATTGTAGATCCTTGCACCATGTTTGAGCTACGACACTTGCCACTACAACTTCTGAAATTTCTCACCCAACTGAATATGATTGCACACTTGCTCAACACTTTCTCTTCTTTTTTTCTCACTTTTTTTTTGATTTTTTTGCCGCACAAAAGATCCAACAACAAGACTCGAAGAAAACAACAACAGCTTTGGATAGAACTTGGTGCAAATACAAAGAGGAAAGCAAACACCTAGATCTCAGCAAACAAAGGCTTGGATTTTTTTGTGGCTTTTTGGCTTTGGACTCTAGGACGGGGGAATCCAAACTAAAAACGATAGGTCTAGCTACAAGGATATACATCCTACCGTGTACCATGTAAACCTTGCACTGAATACCAGATGATGGGACGCCGGCTTCGGAGAAGAGGGTGTACAAGGGGAGCTCTAATCTTCACGGCGTAGGATCAATAAATGGATGGGGATAACTAGCTGCAAGCAGACTGAAAATGGAAAAATAAGAGATTATGACCCGACAAGGAGGATGCTCACCAAAACTTGCAATGCGAACATTCACTGATCCACAACCCGCAATACTACCCCACACAACCACGCTCAAGTCATGGAGCACGGGATAGGTGCAATCCGCAAGGGAAACCACGAAATCTAACCCACACAGCACGATCTAGTAGTGGAGCACGAATTAAGAGCAATTTCTCTAGGAATCGCGAGAATAAGGATAACAAGAGCTCTCCAATCTCAGGAAGGGTATATGTCTTTGGTCTTTATAGAAATGCTAAAAGTCCCCATCCAAGGGAAGAGCTAGCCTATTTATAATCGGGACAACCCCCCGGATAGGTGTGAAATCCAACTAGCTTTGGGAACCATCTTAGGTGTGAGAGAGAACCAGCTTTGGTTTGACTAAATGGCTTAGAGACTTAATGAGGTAGCTTTTGGAAAACTCTCGTTGGAGGTGGTTGGCAGTTCCCGAACAAACTTTGTTCACTCGAGTCGAACAATGTTTTCTTCAGCAGGAAACTTGAGTTCTGGGAACTTTTCGCAAGTTGGGATATCCAAACTCGTGCAAGCATTGTTTCGTCAGAATCGGAACAATGTTTCTTCAGCAGACAACTCATTTCTTCATGAACTCCTAACTTTGTTTCTTCTCCATAAAACATTGTTTTGTACGGACTGAAATGTGTTTGGCCTTCTTCAATATTGCACCTGAGTTCAACCAACAACAAAGGAGATGAAAGTGCAGCCATGTGTTCAAGATTATAGTATAAACTTAAGTTAGCATTCACCTGGCAATGTGTTTGTTTGACATGAAATATTATGACTTCTCCTTTGATGACCAAGGATGTATAAATGATTGTCATGTCCTCATCAGGTTCGCTAGGGAAGGATATCGGGCAAGATGAGCTTAGGGAAACAATGATGGTGGGAGGTGGAAGAACCACCTCCTTTTATACTGGTGCCCCGAATCCAACCGTTATGTGCAGAAATGCACAGAGGCGGTACTGTTTTGAAACGTAGTAGAAAACAGAATTTTTTCGCCCTAGGTACACCCAGGAACAATATGAAGATGCATATCGGGTTTGGATCAACGATCGTTACCGACTTTGGAGTGCAGTGGAAGTAGACGAGCCGGTGTAGATCATACATGGAGTCCCTCGAACGTCGTTGACGATCCCGCTAATCGCCCTCGAACGATCCCTAGAACCGAAGACCGAAAGCACAGCCTCTCTACTTGGTTGCAACCGTACGGTCTTCATGATCCGACATCGCTTCACCGTCCAGAGCTAATCGTCGCCGGAGAATTAGAGAAAGGAGATTAGAACCACACGGGGCTTCTAATTATGTGGATTAGAGGTGGCTAGGGCTAACTCCGATTAGTCAATTAGGACCAACTAAAACTAGAACTAGATCAACTAGAGGAAGCTCCAAAACTTGTGTCTTCAAAACAGCAAAATGCCGTAGTATATATAGGTTAGAGGTGAGAGAGAGGGCTGCCAACAAGGGGAAGGAGTCCCCCTTGGTGCGCCATCTAAGGGGAGGAGTCTGACTCCTTCCCTTCCCCAATTCAGCCCCCTTAGGGAAGGGAGGCACTTTCTCACTTGGGCCTTTTTGACCTAAGTTGCCTTCCACCACTTGGCCTTTTTAGACCCGTTGATATTTAAATTAAATATACAATATTCTAAACATATTCAGAGCATTATACATATATATATATATATATACATATATATAGGGAAATGGTTCTGTACTCTTGGAGTATGTACTCCCGCTTCTCATATACCACATAGATGAATCTTTTATACCACTTTATTATTTTCAATATACTTCATTAGTAATTATTAGATACCCAAAATGACTTCCACGAAAAAATTCATGTGAGTCTATATATTTTTAAATGTTTACGTATATACTGATGTGTTTGTACGTGAAAAAAGTATATTACAAAAAATACATCGCAGATGATATTTTTTCAACAAAACTCGTATTGGGGTATCTTAGAATATTTAATGAAGTATATTGAGAATAATAAAGAGGTATAATTAATGCGTATATGAGGTATATTAAGAATGGGAGTACATACTCCCAGGAGTACAGAAGAGGAGTCCCATATATATATATACATATACATATATAGGACAAATGTTTCTTACAAGGAGTGGTAGTTATCACCACTTGCGTTTTGTATGTTTATGTAGTATCTGTCGAAACCGAGAGTATGTATGTGTAGTATGTAGTATATATAATAATGATTAGGTAGTATATATACAAATTTTTAGATAGTATGTACCATTTTTTGAGTATGCACTTTTTTACGTACAAATATGTACGTATTTCACAAATATAACAAAAAGTATGGGCTCATGTGCAATTTTTTCATGTAACTTGTTTTGAAATATCTTAGATATAGTATATGAACATATTTAAAATAATAAAATAATATATATAGTACCACATGGTAGTATATGAGACATGTGGGGTAACTATCACCGGATGGTATGATGAATTTTCCCTATATATATATATATATATATATATATATATATATATAGGTTAACATCCTCGGAAAGATTTTTCACCGTACTATGTGAGCGAGAGTGTACTATAGTTATTGTACAATAACTTTTTTTTTGCATGGTAATACGTGTCTCATTCATATCATAAAGTTTAAAGTACAAGTCACGTAAGGACCGACATGACAAAACTGAAAAGATAGCAGAACATCTCTCAGCTTGACACCAACGCCCATCACCTGCCTCCGGCACCACGACAGCAGCCACCGAAGAAAAGAATGATGGATCACCTCCTCACCCGAGCTTGAAGCGGCTCCATCGCTGATATGCAGCATTGCGGACCTCCAAGGTGGCTCACCAAAAGTGAAGCCCTTACCGTTGAACGAATCAGACCGGGGCAACACCCCGGACACGCCATCGAACTCCAGATCTGGCACCCCACCGCGACTAAGACGTTGCAGAAGGAAACCATACCTGCCATCCACGAACCACGAGCCCAACACATGTTCCGTCTTCCAGATGTCGTCGATGCAGACCACAGTCTGCATCCGCACCTGGACTACCTCCCAAACTCCGTGTCGACGCTGGAGCAAACGCCTTCGCAACGGCGGAGCCCGAGGACACAGGTCCACCACGAGGATGCCGCCGCCGCCACGCCATCCTTGCTTGAACAGACTGATTTCCAAATTCATCTCCAACCATAGGACCGATGACCTTGTCAAGGAAGGATCCGAAAAATCTTTATTCAGGGTTGTCATCGTCGCTGCCGAAACAAAGACGATGAACAACCTAGAAATCTAGACTACGGGGAGTGAAAACGATCCACACGCGTGGATCCGGCGACCCTCCTCACCACGGACAACCGAGGTCGCCGGCGGAGGGGAGCCGCCGGAGGACGACGCTGGAAGATTGGGTCTCCTGATAACTAGGGTGCGTTGGGGCTCACTTTAGCGCCACCGCGCGTGTGTATATATGTGAGAAAAATTCTACGGGTTCGCTTATTTTCTACCAGATCAGATCTGAACGACAGGTCCTATTTTTGTGGTCCTACCTAACTGGGGGATAAATCATCCGTGCTGCACGTACCACAAAAAAGGTTATTCATAGCCGGACGGCCGGCGGCAGCCACCCACCGCTCTCCGGTGAAAAAGCTCAACCAACTTTTTTGTTCATCGTCGTGATCTAGTTCAATGAAGCCATTGATGTCCTGACGATTGAAATCCATTACGTGTATGTCTATCTTGTCTTATTCTAATTTGGAGATTGAATTTTTTTTCCCTTTTTTGCAGGTTGCATGAAGACACGGAACCTTGATTCCACCACTTGTCATTGTCATCTCGAGCGACCAAGCCATCGCCTATTTCCTTAGTTTTTTGATCTCGTAGACAAACCAAAGATGCGATCAGGAGCAGCTAAAAGAAAGATGCGATCAAGAGGAGTACGGCCGGACTGATCAGGAAGTTTAGCCGTGCGGCCGCAGATCATAATTTCTGATGGAAAACCAAAGGTGTGACAGCATACTCAATGGAGATGCGCAGCATAAATTTCTTTGCCTCCTGACCGTGATTTCAAAGATCATCCATCCATTCTAGGCCTCCATGCAGTACCGACGACGGCGCTGTAGCCGTGCTGCATGTGGCCACAATAGATGATTGCTAGCTTTTCCTGTGATCCTGTACTTTGTAATTGATATTGAATGACTCGATTATATGCATGTTTTGTTTGCTAATTTCATTCTTCATACTACTTCCAAATTAAAGTAGAAATACTTCATACCCCCATCTAAGAAAATTATCTATATTCTACATACTCCCACGGCTTCAGAATTATGAACTCAAATGAACAGTCAATATATATGTTCAGGAAAAGTATATATCAATATTTCATTTTACAAGAAAAAAGATTATATACTCCCGTTTCAAGAAATATACACGCTCGAACCTAAAATTTGTGAATGTACACCTACTGGAACGGGGAGTATATATATGTGCACCGTACTTAAAATGAAGCTCAACCCGGCAATCCGACCCATGGGCGGCAACGCCCATGGGCACCCGACCCGAATGGGTAGGGTATGGGTCGCCATATTCGCCCATGGGTACACCCGATGGGTAACCCGATTAGTCATGGGCAGAGTATGGGCATAAGGTTCCGTCCATGGGTCGACCGATGGGTCACCTGATTACTATTAGTGATTAAAATAGATTTTTATTTTATATGATATGTGAACATTTTGGGTGAAGATAGGGAGTAACATGCTAATTAATATCTTTAGAAAGTCCCAATGCTTAGCGATGCATGCATATGCATGTTTTGATCTTTCTTTTATTTCTTGTAGATCACTCCAAAATGGCACGAACTTGAAAACAAGTGCATTATTCGGCCAGTTGGGCCTCGAACTGCTGAAGGCCATGCACGAACCGGGGGGCCCCGTCTTTTCCCTGCCTTGCGCTAGGGCTTTCTTCCTCTCGGGGCGATCTAGGTCGCCACCTTTGAGAACCTGGTTTCCCTGTCTCCGCCGCGCTCTCCGGCCTCCTTCCTCGTCGGGGGCGTCTGGGCACTCACTGATCTGAGGCGGGGCAAGGAGAAGGGGAGGTCCTAGGGTTTCTGCAAGGCCCGAGTCGTTTTCTGATCGGGTTAGGGTTCGAGACATCATGGCGTCGGGCGGAGCTTCAGGGTCGAGCTCGAGGGGACCTATGGAGCCCGACGATGTGACGGCGCTGATGAAGGAGCTTGGTCTTCAGGGGGAGGATCTCGACGACGTGGTTTTTGATGAGAAGGAGGCTCCGGCCGAGGCGGCGCGATGGATAGCGTTGGCCAGGGTTCACTCGGCCAAAACCTACAGCCAATATTGGTTCTTCAAAAACATGAGAGTTGCGTGGGATCTAGCCCAGGAGGTCCAGTTCAAGCCTCTGGAAGATAATCTGTATACGGTGCAGTTCTCCTGCTTGGGGGATTGGGAAAGAGTTACGAGGGACGGCCCCTGGAACTTTCGAGGGGATGTTGTTATCCTCAAACAGTATGATGGCTTGACAAAGCCGTCAACAATTCAGCTTGACACCATAGAGATTTAGGTGCAGATCCATGATGTTCCACCGTTGTATGCTCATCTTGTTCCATCTCTAGCAGCAAAGGTAGGCGAGGTCATCTATGCCGAACCCCAATCACAAGACTTCACTGGCAATTTTCATCGAGCTTGGGTCCGGATCAATGTCAATAAACCTTTGAAGAATGCAGTCTCTATGATAAGAGAGGGGAAACGCCAGATCTACATGATTAAATATGAAAAACTCCCGGATTGGTGTGCGGTCTGTGGCATGTTGGGCCATCAGTTTAAAGAGCACGGTAATAGTATACACCCTCCGTCAGTGCTGGTCTTCAAAGATCTCAGGGCGTCCTGGGTCATGCGTACTGGACAAGGCCCGGGGGGAGGGCGTGGAAGAAGAGGAGGACGGCGGGGAGGCCACGGTGGACGTGGAACCGGACCCCATTTCGATCAAGATCATAGCAGCGATGGCAAGGAGTACTCGGGCACTGAATCCGATGTCGTCATGGAGGAGGGAGACAACAATAGGAAGAGGGCGCCAACCCAAGCGAAGCAGTCTGGTAACAATGAATCAAACGGGGATGGTCCTGGGGCGATGTTAGCGCTACCCTCATCCCCATTTGTTCCCCCGAGCCCAAGCAGCAAACAAGATCCAAAGAGAGTCAAGATGAGCACAGGCACAGGAGAGGAGGACTTGGAGAAAAGTGTCGGTCATGGCAACATCGTCACTTCTTTGGCGGGCCCCTTCGAGGAGCATCGCCGAGCCCAATGAATGCACTATGATGGAACTGCCGTGGCGCGGGTAAACCTGCGGCAGTTCAAGAACTTCGCGAATTTGCGAAGAAGTTTACCCCTACCCTACTCTGTATTGTGGAGACACAGATTGAAGGCCGGAGGGTAGAAGCGTTAGCTAGCTCGATAGGTTTTGATAATTCTTATGCTATTGATAGCCAAGGAAGGAGTGGTGGTATTGGCTTATTTTGGAACAATTCAATAAAAGTTGAGGTTCTTGGTTATTCCTGTTATCACCTTGATGTATCTGTTGAGGAACAAGGGGAGGACCCATGGAGGATGACTTGTGTCTATGGGGAGGCGCAAACCTATCTACGACACCAAACATGGACCGTACTAAAAAACATAAGCACGTTAAGCAACCTCCCATGGTTATGTATTGGCGATTTTAATAAGGTTCTACGTCCAGATGAGCATGAAGGAGTAGGACAACGTAGCAATGCTCGGATCCAAGCATTCAGCGATACTATAGATGTTTGCATGTTACTAGATTTGGGCTATAAGGGATGTTTCTGGATGTTCGAAAAGAAAGTGACGAGGGGCTCCTTTACCCGTTGCAGTCTGGACAGGGCACTGGTAAATGCGGATTGGTAACGAGATTCCGCTGGCTTCCATATCACATGAAGTTGCAGCATCATCGGACCACATGGCCTTGTTGCTAGATCTTGGTCGAGCCAAGGGCCAAAGGACAAAGAAGGATTTCAAGTATGAGACAATGTGGGAGACGCATGAGGGCTTGAAAGATATGTTGCTCCAGGGCTGGAATGCCGAAGGCCCATGCAACTCGGTGGAGGAAATACGACTTAAGATTGCGAACCTGGCCAGAGGGCTTGGGAGATGGAGTAATGATACTTTCGGAAGTGTGAGAAAGGAGATTAAACATCTAAAGAAGATGTTAGAAGAGATGCACTGCGACCCTCTCCGTACAGGACCCTCACATGTTGAACTCAAGATAAATGATCGCCTTATTGAGATGTATCACCGGGAGGAAAATGTGGCGCCAGAGGGCAAGAATAGACTGGTACGGCTGGTGACAAGAACACCAAGGTTTTTCATCTCGGAGCGAGTTTGAGGCAGAAGAAGAACATGATAAAAGCCCTACAAAACTCCTTGGGAGCAATTGTGGTGGATCTAGATGAGCTCAAATCTATGGTAAATAATTTTTATCAAATGTTATACACTTCTGAGGAGGTCCAGGGGATGGATGAAGTGCTTAATCACATCTCGAGGAAAGTTTCTGAGGACATGAATGCAATGCTAAATGCGGAATACACTAAAGATGAGGTGAAAACAACGTTGTTTCAAATGTTCCCGACTAAGGCACCTGGACCAGACGGTATCCCGGCGCATTTTTATCAACGACATTGGGACATATGTGGCGACGACGTAACGAGGGCGGTGCTGAAATTTGTTTGAGGAGAAGAGAGCCCGGAAGGTATTAATGACACGGTTCTAGTTTTAATACCAAAGGTAATAAACCCCACCCTGTTATCTCAATTTCGGCCCATAAGCTTATGCAACACAATGTACAAGATTGCTTCTAAAGTGATGGCCAACAGACTGAAGTTGATCCTACCTGATATAATTTCAGCGGAGCAGTCTGCATTTGTACCAGGAATGCTTATCACCGATAATATCATATGTGCTTATGAGTGCTTGCATTTCATGAAGAGGTCTAAGGCAAAAACAAATAGTTTTTGTGCTCTCAAATTTCACATGATGAAGGCTTATGATAGATTGGAGTGGCCATATCTGAGGGCCATTATGAGCAAGCTTGGTTTTTCTCAGCAGTGGATTAACACGGTACTGGGCATGGTTTCTTCAGTGTCCTTTTTTGTTCTTTTTAATGGTGAAAAGCTTGATTCTTTTAGACCAACCAGAGGAATCCGATAGGGAGACCCAATTTCCCCTTACTTATTCTTGATTGCAGTAGAGGGCCTTTCGTGCCTCCTGAAATCCAGTACACAGTCATCAATTGCAGGTATTAAGGTGGCTCCGACACCTCCCACCATAAACCACCTTTTGTTTGCAGATGACAGCCTATTGCTTTTTAAGGCTAATGTTGAGGGTTCAGTTGCGGTGTCAAGCCTATTGGACACATATTGTAATACTTCAGGACAATGTATCAATCATGACAAGTCTTCCAGCTTCTTTAGTCGGGGTTGTCCGGGCCCTATGAGAGAAGCGATTAAAAACTCCTTGCAGGTTCACAATGAATCGTTAAGTGAGCGTTATTTGGGCATGCCTACGGATGTCGGACATTCCAAGAATGGAACTTTCAAATACTTGAGAGACCGGGTGTGGGAGAAGGTTAAAGGTTGGATGGAAAAATTACTCTCTACAGCTGGAAAAGAAGTCTTGATCAAGGCTGTTGCGCAAGCAATTCCAGTTTACCCTATGTCATGTTTCCGTCTACCAAGGGGCTTATGTGATAGTATATCTTCCATCATCAGGCAATTTTGGTGGGGGAGTAAGCAAGGCAAGCGAAAACCGAGCTGGGTCGCCTGGGATACTATGGTACAACCGAAACATTTGGGAGGACTTGGATTCCGTGATCTGGAAATCTTCAACTTAGCTTTACTTGCGAGGCAAGCATGGAGAATAATGAATGACGAAAACTCCCCAGTGCCCAAATTTTGAAAGTTGTTTACTTCCCGCACAATACACTTCTGGAGGCAGAACTGGGCCCTCACCCCTCTCAGGTTTGGCGTGCGGTGTTAGATGGAAAGGAAATATTAGCTCAGGGTATTGTGAGGAGGATCGGTGATGGCGAAAGCACGGACATATGGTCAGACAATTGGATTCCTCGTGATAGTTTTAAGAGGCCAATCACATCCCTAGTACCCAACCCACCACGGCAAGTATCTGATCTCATCGATACAACCTCAGCACAATGGAATGAAGGGCTGGTTCGTTTGGTGTTTACTCCTTTTGATGCAAATGAGATTCTGAGAATACCAGTGTGCACGCGGAAACTGTCGGACTTTTGGGCTTGGCAGAAAGAGGACAGCGGATGTTTTACCGTTCGCTTGGCGTACCGTATGATATTGAGGACGAAAACAAGCAGAGAAGGATGGTGGAATGAGTCCGAGGGCTCATCCGCGGGGCAGGATAGCAACATCTGTAGCACACTATGGCATATTCAGGTCCCCTCTAAACTCCACATGTTTCTCTGGCGACTAGCAAGGCACTCGATGCCAATCGGAGAAGTTCTCCATCATCGCCATATGGCTGACACCGACTCTTAATGCTTGTGTGGAGCGTGGGATACTTGGTGACATGCCCTTCTCACTTGTGCGCTGTCCAGGAGCATTTGGGCACTCGCACCAGAGGATTTGGTCGAGAAGATCATTACACACCAAGAAGAAAACACTAAGGAATGGCTATTCGCACTACCTGAAATACTAGATGCTCCAGAGTTTATACGTGTTGTGGTAACTGCTTGGGCAATATGGGCAGCAAGGAGGAAGGCAATCCACGAGGACATTTTTCAGTCTCCACATGCCACATACGCTTTTATTCAGAAGTACTTGTCAGAGCTGGAGATAGTTAACAAGAAAGAGAAGCAGCAGGCACCACAGAGAGCTCCACACAATTCAACCTGGGTGCCGCCAGCCCAAGGGTCTGTGAAGATCAATGTAGACAGTGCAGTGTCTGGGAGAGGGAAGTTTGGAGCAGTGGGAGCAATATGCAGAGACCAACACAACACTTTTCTTGGGGCCTCGATAATTGTCTTTAAACACTTAACTGATCCTCAAACGCTAGAAGCTCTAGCTATAAGGGAAGCCCTCTCCCTAGCGGATGATCTATATGCCCGGTGTATTCATGTTGCTTCAGATTGCAAGATAGTGGTCAGTGAATTGAATCAGGGCAAGTTTGCTCCTTATGGTGCGGTTCTTCGTGAGATTTCAGAACGCCCGTCAGTTTTTCTATCATGTAATATAGGTCATGAATTTAGCAGCTCAAATTATGAAGCTCACAACCTTGCGAAACATTCTCTCTCTCTCGTAGTTGGTCGCCATGTTTGGTTAGGCCAGCCGGGAGATCTTACTTTCGTCCCTATAAACATTCTGACGGGTTAATAAAGTTTTCGCGAGGTTGCCTAAAAAAAGCAATAAATTGAGCACTAGAGTACCTCGTTCAGTACCACCTCGCTTGGCATAGGGAATGGTAGACCGCGCTCTACTATAAAGGAGATGAGGAAGGGAGTCCGCTGAGGTGGAACGCATCAGGCCGCCAAACGCCCGACACGCAAACTGTTGGGTAAAATTAAAATGAATAAAAATATAAGACCCGATGGGTGCCTATTAGGTCGGGTCACCCGTCGGGTTCGGGCATGGGTCTACTTCTCCGCCCATATGTAGGGTCGTGGGCAGAGTCTACACTCGTTAAATATTCGGCCCACCCGTTAAATATTCGGGCATGGGTCTGGGAGGGCATGACCCAGCCTCACCCGACCAGGAGCCATCGACTGAAGGTGACTAGGGTTTCCATGGCGAACGGCGCCCGTTGACACCTCGTCGGTGGGGCACTCCGATCTGTGACCTGAGGGATGGTGTTTGTGTCGTCCATGGCGCACAATGCGAAGGCAGGCGAGCCGTTGTCGCCTCGTGCGGCAAGGGCGTGGCTGGAGGAAGCCATGGGCAAGTTAGATCTCACCGAGGAGGAGGCCACCCCTTTGGTGATCAATGATCTAGAAGAAGGAGTCCAGGAGAAGTGGTTGATCGCGGGCAAGGTTCTTCACCACAAAATTCTGCACATCCAGACCAATGCTAACGCGTTGAGGCCGGCATGGGGAAACCCTAGAGGCCTGACCTTCAAGCCAGGGGAGAGAACATATTCGTGGTGGAGTTCGAGAATCGTCGTGATCGTGATCGCGTGTGTGATGGTTCTCCATGGCACGAGCCGGCATGCAGTGATCCTCTCAGAATTCGAAGACTACATGAAGCTGTCAGAGCTCAAATTTAATAAACTTCGGTTATGGGCTAGGGTTTTAAATCTGCCATTCAATCTGCAGAACGAAACTTGGGGGAAAGCAATTGCAAAACAGATTGACAAAGATGTCTCCTCCCTCCAGTTTGACCCTGTTGGAGGATTTCTAAGAGCTAGGGTTACCCTAGATGTGAGTAAACCCTTACGGAGATGGATTCTAATTGACTCGGCCAAGAGGAAGTCCAAGGATTGGTACAATATCCAATATGAACAAGTTCCAAACTTTTGTTTCTGGTGTGTCCGCCTAGGTCACTCTGATCTATTTTTCCCCACTCTGGGCACAAGGGATGAGCATGGAGACCTCCCTTTCAAAACTAGCATGCGAGCACCTGATGAACGCAAGGGAGCTGCGTCTAGCAACGACTCATCGAGAGGACCTCAGAAGTCTGTGGCCAGTAGGAAAGATGCCTCCTCTTCACACACTAATGCGGTTGCATCGGCTGAGGTGAATGCTACCTCTTGATCACTGTGTTGGATTTCCCCGAAGAGGAGAGGATGATGCAGCAAAGTAGCGTAAGTATTTCCCTCAGTTTTTGAGAACCAAGGTATCAATCCAGTAAGAGACCACGCACAAGTCCCTCGTACCTACACAAAACGATAGGTCCTCGCAACCAACACGATTAGGGGTTGTCAATCCCTTCACGGTCACTTACGAGAGTGAGATCTGATAGAGATGATAAATAATATTTTTGGTATTTTTGGTATAGAGAAGCAAAGTAAAAAGTAAAAGGCAAAGTAAAAGCAAAGCAAGTAATAAAGTAATGGAGATTGATATGATGAGAAAGACCCGAGGGCCATAGGTTTCACTAGTGGCTCTCTCAAGAGCATAGATATTCTACGGTGGGTGAACAAATTACTGTTGAGCAATTGACAGAATTGAGCATAGTTATGAGCATATCTAGAGAATGATCATGTATATAGGCATCACGTCCGAGACAAGTAGATTGAAACGATTCTGCATCTACTACTATTACTCCACTCATCGACCGCTATCCAGCATGCATCTAGAGTATTAAGTTAAAAACAGACTAACGCTTTAAGCAAGATGACATGATGTAGAGGGATAAATTCATGCAATATGATAAAAAAACATCTTGTTATCCTCCATGGCAACAATACAATACGTGCCTTGCTACCCCTTCTGTCACTGGGAAAGGACACCGCAAGATTGAACCCAAAACTAAGCACTTCTCCCATTGCAAGAACTACCAATCTAGTTGGCCAAACCAAAAGGATAATTCGAAGAGACTTGCAAAGATAACTCAATCATACATAAAAGAATTCAGAGAAGATTCAAATACTGTTCATAGATAAGCTGGATCATAAACCCACAATTCATCGGTCTCAACAAACACACCGCAAAAAATAAGATTACATCGAATAGATCTCCATGAGAGATGGGGAGAACATTGTATTGAGATCCAAAAAGAGAGAAGAAGCCATCTAGCTACTATCTATGGACCCGAAGGTCTGAAGTAAACTACTCACACTTCATCGGAGGGGCTATGGTGTTGATGTAGAAGCTCTCCGTGGTGGATGCCCACTCCGGCGGAGCTCCGGAACAGGCCCCAAGATGGGATCCCGTGGATATAGAAGGTTACGGCGGTGGAATTAGGTTTTTGGCTCCTGTTCTGATCGTTTGGGGATACGTAGGTATATATAGGAGGAAGGAGTACGTCGGTGGACCAGCAGGGGGGCCACGAGGCAGGGGGCGCGCCCTAGGGGGGGCATGCCCCCCACCCTCGTGACCGCCTCTTTTGTTCCTTGGAGCAGGGTCCAAGTCTCCCGGATCACGTACGGTGAGAAAATCACGTTCCCGAAGGTTTCATTCCGTTTGGACTCCGTTTGATATTCCATTTCTTCGAAACACTGAAATAGGCAAAAACAGCAATTCTGGGCTGGGCCTCCGGTTAATAGGTTAGTCCCAAAAATAATATAAAAGTGAAAAATAAAGCCCAATATAGTCCAAAACAGTAGATAAACTAGCATGGAGCAATAAAAAATTATAGATACGTTGGAGACGTATCAGGCATCCCCAAGCTTAATTCCTGCTCGTCCTCGAGTAGGTAAATGATAAAAAAGAATTTTTGATGCGGAGTGATACTTTGGCATAATTTCAATGTAAATCTTCTTAATTGTGATATGAATATTAGATCCGAAAGATTCAAGACAAAAGTTCATATTGACATAAAAATAATAATACTTCAAGCATACTAATCAAAGTAATCATGTCTTCTCAAAATAACATGGCAAAAGAAAGTTCATCCCTACGTATAACAGATGATTTTAGACGATATAATCACAATGTATAACGGACAGGTATTGGGTCAATTCAATATGATCGTTCCTCTAACGTCATACCCTCAATGTTGTTTTAGGACTAATGTTACACTTAACGATATCCTAAGATCCGGAAAACATGATTACCAACAACACTTGAGCCAGTCTTAGAGGCAAGACTGGGAACCTATTGTTTACCGTTTATCATTTCACACGTGCATATGAGTTTTCCACTGAATTGCATATTCCAGGATCATAGCAGTTATAGCATGAAATATAAACTATTAACTATGAATAGAGAAATATAATAATACAAATATTATTGCCTCTAGGTCATATTTCCAACAAGTACAACCACCCAAGCCATGTTGCAGAGCTAGAGCGGTACAACAGTTGGGTGGTCCGGTTGTACTGGTAAATAGCAATCTACTAGAACAACCGAATGGCCACCGCCCTTGAACCGCTCATCACCTGAAGGAATCAGCCTTATGGCGGTGGTTTGGGAGGTACTTGGGCCGGTACAACCACCCAAAAACGATGTCCAGGGATTGCTAAGTCTCGGGCGGTACAACCACCCTGGACCTTGGTTGTACCGGCAGTTAAGTAACTACTTGAACAACTAGGCAGCAACCGCCCAAGTATCACGCCCTATCCGTAGGGAAAACCCCCGGGGTAGTGGTTGAGCCAGTGCAAGGTGCGGTTGAACTGCCAACAATCTGGCTGATACAACTGCCCTCACATGCGGTACATCACCCAGGGCAGTAGCCACTGTGACGACTCCATAAGGGCAGCTGTACAATCGAGGCTACCTACATTACAACCACTCTGGGCAAGTTTTTCTACATAAGTTAGACAAGAGGCTCTCCCCTCTAGAAGGCTTTACGTGGGTGTAGTATGTATTTGTGTACGAGTTTCATTCACCCGTACCTTCCCATGCGGGCCCCTTCTTAATAGTACGGATTTCCTATGACCCAAGAAATAAATGCATCAAAAACACTGATGTCTACTACACAACCTTCTTCTTGTAGACGTTGTTGGGCCTGCAAGTGCACAGGTTTGTAGGACAGTAGCAAATTTCCCTCAAGTGGATGACCTAAGGTTTATCAATCCGTGGGAGGCGTAGGATGAAGATGGTCTCTCTCAAGCAACCCTGCAACCAAATAACAAAGAGTCTCTTGTGTCCCCAACACACCCAATACAATGGTAAATTATATAGGTGCATTAGTTCGGCGAAGAGATGGTGATACAAGTGCAATATGTATGATAGATATAGGTTTTTGTAATCTGAAAATATAAAAACAGCAAGGTAACTAATGATAAAAGTGAGCGTAAACGGTATTGCAATGATAGGAAACAAGGCATAGGGTTCATACTTTCACTAGTGCAAGTTCTCTCAACAATAATAACATAGATAGATCATATAACAATCCCTCAACATGCAACAAAGAGTCACTCCAAAGCCACTAATAGCGGAGAACAAACAAAGAGATTATGGTAGGGTACGAAACCACCTCAAAGTTATCCTTTTTTATCTATCTATTCAAGAGTTCATAGTAAAATAACATAGAGCTATTCTTTCCGCTCGATCTATCATAGAGTTCATACTAGAATAACACCTTAAGACACAAATCAACCAAAACCCTAATTTCACCTAGATACTCCATTGTCACCTCAAGTATCCGTGGTCATGATTATACGATATGCATCACACAATCTCAGATTCATCCAACCAACGCAAAGTACTTCAAAGAGTGCCCCAAAGTTTCTACCGGAGAGTCAAGATGAAAACGTGTGCCAACCCCTATGCATAGGTTCATGGGCGGAACCCGCAAGTTGGCCACCAAAACATACATCAAGTGGCACGTGAAATCCCATTGTCACCACATATAAGCACGGCAAGACATACATCAAGTGTTCTCAAATCCTTAAAGACTCAATCCGATAAGATAACCTCAAAGGGAAAACTCAATCCATTACAAGAGAATAGAGGGGGAGAAACATCATAAGATCCAACTATAATAGCAAAGCTCGCGATACATCAAGATCGTGCCATAGAGAGAACACGAGAGAGAGAGAGAGATCAAACACATAGCTACTGGTACATACCCTCAGCCCCGAGGGTGAACTACTCCCTCCTCGTCATGGATAGCGCTGGGATGATGAAGATGGCCACCGGTTATGGGTTCCCCCTCTGGCAGGGTGCCGGAACGGGCTCCCGAGAGGTTTTTGGTGGCTACAGAGGCTTGTGGCGGCAGAACTCCCGATCTATCTTTTTCGTGGATGTTTTTAGGGTACTTGGGACTATATAGGCGAAAGAAATCGGTCAGGGGGTGCTCGAGGGGCCCACGAGACAGGGGGCGCGCCTAGTAGGGGGGCGCCCCCTATCTCCTGGCCTCCTCGAGGATCTTCTGACGTGAACTCCAAGTCTCCAGGATCATATTCTTCCAAAAAATCACGCTGCCGAAGGTTTCATTCCGTTTGGACTCCGTTTGATATTCCTTTTCTTTGAAATACTGAAACAGGCAATAAAACAGCAATATGGGCTGGGCCTCCGGTTAATAGGTTAGTCCCAAAAATGATATAAATGTGTAAAATAAAGCCCATAAACATCCAAAAGGGGTAATATAATAGCATGGAACAATGAAAAATTATAGATACGTTGGAGACGTATCAAACACCGTCTTCGCTCTTTTCCATCTAGAGGGGTGCCCAACTGTCTTGTGCCATAAAGAGTATACCTGTGTAGCTTAGGCACATGGTTAGCCCGCAAGTTGCATTGTCATCAACACCAAAATACTTCGGCGGGAAATGCCCTTTCAGCTTGTTTTTTCTTCTGCTTATAGAAAACTCAAAAAATACAAAAATATTTAAATTCCAACAAAGAGTTACTTTTGTTTTTGCTCGTTGTCATGTCTAGTTCTTCAATTACTATCACTTCTTCCGAGCTAGAAGTGTTCCACTTAAAAAAAGAGGTAGGGAAAGTTTGGAAGATGCTTAGTACAAGATTCGAGATACATAGAATAAGTCTGTTCATAAACAATACAATATGGTTCTTATTAGAAACTTCTATATTGGTATAAATTTATGGAGTAAATATTTACTAGACACTATGATGGTGGTAGCTTTTCGATAGCAATAATCTTGATGTCATTAACGCTACAGAAAGTATAGTAGGATCTCCAACCATGAACACTCATGAATCTAAAGTTACTCTTGAACATCATATGAGAATATTTGATATAATATAAAATAATATGCTAAGTAGACAAAAACTAGAATAGATTGATAATTGAAGACCGATATTTTTGCACTCATTGCACCATTGTTTAAACCTGGTAATCATTGCTACTTGTGAGCTGCATTGGGATTTCCTCGAAGAGGAGAGGATGATGCAGTACAGTAGAGATAAGCATTTCCCTCAGTTATGAACCATGGCTATCAATCCATTAGGAGAACCACACAACACCTCCTTAACAACACCTACACACACAAAAACAAAAACTTGCACCCAACAAAAACAAGGGGTTGTCAATCGCTTGGCAGATAATTGCAAGGATCAAATCTCGTAGTGATAGATAGATAGATAAATACAAAAATTAAAATAAAATAAATTGCAGCAAGGCATTTTTGGATTTTAATATATTATTAAAATAGACCCCATGGCCATAGTTTTCACTAAAGGCTTCTCTCTTGAAAATAGCATACGATGGGTAAACCAATTACTGTTGGGCAATTGATAGAAAGCGCATAGTTATGATGATATCCAAGGCAATGATCATGTATATAGGCATCATGTCCGAGACAAGTAGACCGACTCCTGCCTGCATCTACTAGTATTACTCCACACGTCAACCGCTATCTTAGCATGCATCTAGAGTATTAAGTTCATAAAGAACGGAGTAATGCCTTAAGCAAGATGACATGATGTAGACAAAGTAAACCCAATTAATATGAATAAGCCCCATATTTTTATCCTTAATGGCAACGATACAAGTACGTGTCACGTCCCCTTCTGTCACTGGGATTGAGCAGCGCAAGATCGAACCCATCACAAAGCACCTCTCCCATTGCAAGATAAATCAATCTAGTTGGCCAAACCACAGATAGATTGGAGAAAAATACAAAGCTAAACAATCATGCATAAAAGATTTCAGAGAATACTTAAGTAATCTTCATGGATAATCTGATCATAAACCCACAATTCATTGGATCCCAACAAACACACCGCAAAAAAGATTACATCGAATAGATCTCCAAGAACATCGAGGAGAACATTGTATTCAAGATCAAAGGGAGAAAATAAGCCATATAGCTACTAACTATGGACCCGTAGGTTTGTGATAAACTACTCACACATCATCGGAGGGGCAGAAAGAACAAAAAATTGTAGTGGCGGAAAAAGTATTTGGGGTCGCTCCCTGATGTATGGCGAATATTTGGGAACTTATAGAGCTGGAATTAGATTAGGAGGTGCCACGAGGGGCCCACAAGCCTGGGAGCCCCCCCCCCCGGGGCGCGTCTTGTAGGCTTGTCGCTGCCTCATGGCACTTTAGGTCTTCTCCCAAAGCTCCTAGTGTCCCTTCTGGTCCGAAGAAAAATTATCAAAAAGTTTCGTAGCATTTGGACTCCGTTTGGTACTGGTTTTCTGAAAAACCACAAACAAGCAAAAAAACAGCAACTAGCACTAGGCACTAGGTTAATAGGTTAGTCCCAAAAAATAATATATAATAGTATAATAAATATTCAAGATTGATACTATAATAACATGGAACAATAAAAAATTATAGATATGTTGGAGACATATCAAGCATCCCAAGCTTAATTCCTCCTCGTCCTCGAGTAGGTGAATGATAAAACAATTTTTTTTGATGTGGAATGCTACCTAACATGTTTATCCTGTAATCTTTCTTTTATGTGGAATGAATATTCAGATCCGTAAGTTTCAAAACAAAAGTTTAATATTGACATAAAAACAATAATACTTCAAGCATACTAACAAGCAATCATGTCTTCTCAAAATATTATGGCTAAAGAAAGTTAACCTACAAAATCATATAATCTTGCCATGCTCTATCGTCATAACACAAAGTATTTCTCATACACAACCCCGATAACAAGCCAAGCAATTGGTTCATACTTTTTACACTCTTAAGCTTTTTCAACTCTCACGCAATACATGAGCGTGAGCCATGGATATAGCACTATGGGTGAAATAGATTATGGTGATAGAGATAATATGGAGAATACAAAAAAAGGAGAAAGTCTCACATTGGCGAGGCTAATCAACGGGCTATGGAGATGCCCATCAATTGATGTTAGTGCAAGGAGTAGGAATTGCAATGCGACGGATTCACTAAGAATTATAAGTGTATGAAAGCTCAAAAAGAAAACTAAGTGGATGTGCATCCAATTTGCTTGTTCATGAAGACCTCGGGCATTTGAGGAAGCCCATCATCGGAATATACAAGCAAAGTTCTGTAATGAAAAATTCCCACTAGTTACATGAAAATGAAAGCATAGGAGACTCTCTATATGAAAAATATGGTGCTACTTTGAAGCACAGGTGTGGAAAGGATAGTAACATTGCCCATTCTCTCTTTTTCTCTCATTTTTATTTTATTTTATTTTTTATTTTATCATTGGGCTCTTTTTGGCCTCTTTTTTATGGGCTCTTTTTGGCCTCTTTTTTTATTTCCTCACTTGGGGCAATGCTCTAAGAATGAATAATGATGATCATCACACTTCTATTTACTTGCAGCTCAAAATTATAAACTCGATACTAGAACAAAATATGACTCAATATGAATGCCTCTGATGGTGTATCAGGATGTGCAATGATCTAGCGTAAAATGTATAAAAATAATGAACGGTGCCTGAGCCACAAATACTATGTCAACTATATTATCATCCAAAGCAATATGACAATGATGATGTGTGTCATAAAAATGGAACGGTGGAAGTTACATGGCAATATATCTTGGAATGGCTATGGAAATGTCATAATAGGTAGGTATGGTGGCTGTTTTGAGGAAGATATAAGGAGGCTTATGTGTGATAGAGCGTATTATATCACGGGGTTTTGATGCACCGACGTAGTTTGCACGACATCTTGAGGTGAGAAAGGGCAATGCACGGTACCGAAGAGGTTAGCAAATTGCGAAAATGTGAGAGTGTGTATAATACATGGACTCACACTAGTTATAAAGAACTCGCATACTTGTTGCGAAAGTTTATTAGCCCTCGAAGCAAAGTACTACTACGCATGCCCTTAGGGGGATAGATTGGTAGGAAAAGACCATCGCTCGTCCCTGACCATCACTCATATGGAAGACAATCAATATCATGCTCCAACTTCATAGCATAACGAGAGACTATACGTGCATGCTTTAGGAATAACAAACCATAAAACCAATATTCTTCCTAAAGCACAATCATTCACTAGTACCTCCCACATATTACCATCTTTATATCGCAAAACTATTGCAAGGAATCAAACTTATCATATTCAGTGATGTACATGAATGTATTTATTATATCCCTCTTGGATACCTATCATATTAGGACCAAATTCATAACCCATGCTAATTACCATTGCTATTTATCAAACTCTCAAAATGATATAAGTGAAGCATAAGAGTGCAACTATTTCTTTAAAATATAACCGCCATTGTGCTCTAAAAGATATAAGTGAAGTACTAGAGTATCTGCCTAACTCAAAAGATATAAGTGAAACACATAGAGTATTCTAACAAATCACGAATAATCTGTGTCCCTCTCAAAAAGTTGTGTCCAGCCAAGATGATTGTGACAAAGTAAAAAAGCAAACAAAGCAAAGACATACATAATACACGACGCTCCAAGCAAAACTCATATCATGTGATGAATAAAAAAATAGCTCCAAGTAATTTACCTATGGTTAGTAGAAGAAAGAGGGGATGTCATCCGGGGCATCCCCAAACTTAGAGTCTTGGGTGTCCTTGAATATTACCTTGGGGTGCCACGGGCATCCCCAAGCTTAGGGTCTTGCCACTCCTTATTCCTTCATCCATCGTGATCTCACTCAAAACTTGTAAACTTCAGCACACAAAACTCAACAGAAAACTCATGAGATCCGTTAGTATAACAAGTGAATCATAAACTTTAAGTACTGTTATAACCCATTCATATTCTATTATTGCATAATACCTGCCGTATTCTAACTTCACCATGGCTTATACCCCCGATACAATTCATAGATTCATCAAAACAAGCAAACAATGCAATGAAAACATAATCTGTCAAAAACAGAATAATCTGTGATGATTCAAACAACGACCATACTTTCTTAACTCGAAAAATTCTAAAAAATTAGGACAACATGGGCAATTTGTATATCAATCATGTGTTAAAAATTCAGGATATTATCACGCTCCAGCAAATTTTAACAATTCTTCTATTGGACACAAAATTTTCTGTTTTTGCATAAAATCAAAGCAACTATCATTCAAATCATCCCAAAGGCTCTACTTGACACAAACACTTGGTTCTTTTTAGAATAGGCATATCACTACAAGCCAATGTCCCCGTGCAAGGGCGAGCACGGCTGGGCTGGCCCATTAGAGGCTGTCGCGACCAGGGTAATGTATACCAGCTTCGGTACCATAGCGCTAAAATTCGCAAAGGGTAATGCGCTTGCCTATATTCAAACGCAGGATCTCATGTACATGCGCGAGTGTTGCTAGCTAAGGGAGCAAATGTGGGTTCTTGTCTATAAATTAGCACGAACCTATAAGAACTAAAAGGTAGCGGCCAATCCAAAACATTTTAAATTTTGAACAGAAACAGTTGTTCAAAAAGGGAATATTTTTCGAAACTCAACCACTTTTCAAATCTGTGAATTATTTCTTAGGAAACTCGCATTTTCTAAAAAAAGTGAACTATTTTGAATCTGTGAAAAAGGTTGAAATTCTAACAAAAAATTGATAATGTGACCAATTTTTTAAAACACTAACATTTTTCTAAAATGGGAAAGATAACAAAATTTGAAAATGCGAACAATTCCATAAATTAGCGAACAATTTTTCGAATTTGCAACTTTTCTGAAAACATGAATATTTTGGGTATTTGTGAACAAATTTTAATAGGAACATTTTTGGAAATTCTGAATATTGTTTGAATTTGTGAACAAATTTAAAAAACGTGAACATTTTTTGCAAAATGAACATTTCCTAAATTTCCCCAACAAATTTGAACATGCGAACAATTTTGGGAAACACAAAGACTTTTAAATTTGCGGACAAATTTCGAAAGCATGTATACTTTTTTGTTCATGTTTATAAAAAATTAGATTTTTTTCAAAAAAATGGAATTTTGTGAACAAATTTTGATTAATCAAATATTTCGAAAAATATGAACATTTTATTGAATATATGAATGTTCTGTAAGACTGGAATATTATTGAAACTACTACGAAAATTTGAAAAACGTGAACAATTTTTGTAAAGGTGCACACTTTTTTGAAACTTCAATGATTAAAATTGAGAACACGAACATTTTTTGAAATTTGGGCGCAACTTTTGAAAACCAGAACAGTTTTTGCAAAATTCAACATTTTTTCAAACTACCGAACAAATTTGAAAACATGAATGATTAGTGGAAACCCGAATACTTCTTGAAAGCCATGAACATATAAACAAACAATTGGAAAAAGAAAAAAAGAAAACAAAAATTGGAAAAAAACAGAAAATAGAAAAAGGAGAGAAAAGCAAAAGAAAGGAAAGAATAAAATCAAAAACGAAATAGAAATGAAAGAAACAATAAACTAGTTCATGAACCTCCTAGAAGGTTCCCAAAACCGAAAATAAAAAACTTGCAACAAAGTGTTTCCGGGTTCGAACCCTCTTTCGGGCACCTTCTTGACGTTTCTGCAAAAACAAAAAAAAAAACAAAACAGAATGGGTCGGCCCATCTACCACGGCTGCAGGCGTCGGTTACTGCTGTTTCTGTGAACCGGCGCCTGCTCCGCCAATAGGATTCGCCAGGAGCGAGCGTACCCCTCAAAAAAAGAGGAATGGTTCGAGCGGAGCAGTGCGATGAAAAAAAGAGAATAAACAAAACGTTATCTTCGATAAAGTTCGCCAACTTCCGATCGGGCAGTTGCGCACTGCCAAGATATACTGCATCAGTGGCTATAGCAATTTAGGTGATATGGCTTAGTGTTGTTGCATGAAAATCAAATAGTGGGGGGCTCCTATTTAGAAATAGTAGATCATGACCATTTATCAAAATTGCCGACATTTTACAAATTTGCGCTATTTTTGGAAATGTTTTCAAATTTAGGTTTTTTTTTTGAATTCATGAATATTTTTGGAATTCAAGAACATTTTTAAATTCCATTGAAATTTTGAAATTTGATTGTTAATTCGAAATCCTAAACATTTTTAAGTGAAGCAAAAAAGAAAAAAAAAGATAGGAAACAAAAGAGTTGCCCGCCCAGCACACAGGCTGGGCTGAAAACATGCGCATGAGGGAGGAGGGTGCGCGTTTGCACGTCGTGATTGCCTGAATACTATATCTCACTTAAAGCGAGACTAGTATACCTTTCGCCTCAATTACCTCGTGAGTATAGACCGGCCCACTAGCGCTCTCACTCGAAAACTCGTTTTACGTACGGTCCATCCCGTTTTCTATTATTTATGTATATTTTTCTTCCATTTTCCTTTTTCATCACCGTTTTCTGTTTTTTCATATATTTCTTTGTTTGTTTCACAGTTTTTACAGGTTTCTCTTTCATTTCCTCTTAAATAATTTTTTTCTTTCTTACTCCTTTTTTTCTGGATTTTTGTCTTTCTTTTTATCTTTTTGTTTCCTTTTCGGTTTTTATAGGTTGTACTTGTTTCTTTGTACATCTTCCGTATACAACAGGACCATTTTTAGTATACACAATTTTTATTTTTAAAATAAATTATTAACCTTTTGAACACATATTTTTTATGCCTACTTTTCATTTAAAAATTGTACATCTTTTATATACATAAAAAACTGTTTCTAGATGCACATTAAAAAATTTCCAAATTCATGATTAACATTTTTGTGAACATATATATTTTGATATCAACTTTCTTCATGCACATTCTGAATTTTTATATACATCAAAAGCATTTTTCATACAGAAGTTTAACACTGTCCAAATTCATTATTAATATTTTCGAAAAATTATAGATTTTGATTTATATTTTTCCAATACACGTTGTACATTACATCGGAAACATTTCTATGTAGACATTTAACATTTCTTAATTGAAACAAATTGAAAACCTCCATTTTGTTTAATTTCTACTTTTTTTTATATTCATTGTATATTTTTCTATACAACAAAAATATTTTTATATACACACTTAACTTTGATCTAATGCATGATTAACAGTTTCCATAAGCAATTAAAAACTTTTAGAAATTACTGATTATTTTCTTATAGATGTATGGTTTTTTATATTTTTTGTATCCATTGGAAACATATTTTCTATACATTGCTAACATTTTTTATTGCATTATTATATTTTGCAAGAAAAATTATAAATATTGTCGTAATTTTTATTTCTATTTTTTCCGTATATATTGTAAATTTTTCTATACACACTTCACATTTTTTAATGCATGATTAACACTTTCCAAGTTTTGTATGTAAACTGTTTTTTATGGTCTGCATACTCAGAATATTTTGTATGATAAGCAAAAGTAAAAAAATTGAAACAAAAACGAATGTAAAAGGTCAAAAAAACACGTCAAAAGAGCACTGAAGGCCTGTGTCAGCACTAGGCTGGCTAAAACCAGGCGGGTGCCTTCAGGGAGACGTCCTACTATTGCCAGATCGTATTGGGCACCCCCCGATACAGTGCTTTCCACAAACGAGCGCACACCCCATCCCTCCCTTCACTAGTAACAGGCCGGCTCATCTTCCCCTTATGTTATATGCTTTTTATACCGCAAAAAACTACGCTCGAAGGGAGAACCTGCGACATTCAACTTTGAGGGAGGATGAAATAATCACCGCGTCACCTCCCCCACTGTGATAAAACTGTTTTTTATAGTCTGCATACTCAGAATATTTCGTATGATAGGCAAAAGTAAAAAAAATGAAACAAAAAACGAATGTAAAAAGGTGAGGAAAAACACGTAAAAAAAACGTTGGGCTGGCTAAAACCAGGCAGGTGCCTTCAAGAAGACGTCCTACTATCGACAGATCCTATTTGGCCCCCTTAGCGCCTGATACAACGCTTTCCACAAACGGG
>NC_041383.1:284747771-284783578 GCF_002162155.2 Triticum dicoccoides | reverse complement strand
GCTACTAACAGGCCGGCTCATCTCCCCCTTTCGTTATATGCTTTTTATACCGCAAAAAACGGCGCTCAAGGGGAGAATCAAACCTGCGACATTCAACTTTGAGGGAGGATGAAATAACCACAACACCACCTCCCCCACTAGGATAAGCTACATCTTTTTATCCTTCCTACCATCTTTCCTTTTTCACTTTTTCAAATTTTTCTTTTTCAAATTGTTTTTTTATTTTTCTTCATGTTTTTTTCCGCAAAATGGATGAACATTTTTTTCAAATTCAATGAACTTTTTTAAATTCAATGAACTCTTTTCGAATCTGATAAACTTTTTTTTTGAATTTGATAAACTTTTCTCAAATTTGATGAAATTTTTTTCTAATTCGATGAACCAATTTTCAAATTTGATGAACTCTTTCCAAATTTGATGAACTTTTTCCAAATTCAGCGAACTTTTCTAAAATTCAGTGAACTTTTTCCAAATTTGATGAAGAATTTTCAAAAGATCAATGAACTTTTTTAAAATTTGATGACTTTTTCAAAATTAAGTGAAATTTTTGTTCAAATTTGATAAAATTCTCTCAAAATCGATTTTTTTTCAATTTCATGATATGTTTTTTTCAAAATTTGATGGAAGTTTTTTTAAATTTGATGAACTTCCTTAAAATTCCTTCATTTTTTTAAAATTTGTTGAACTTTTTTTAAAATTCATGAACTTTTTCAATTTTTGTGAATTTTTTCAATTGGTACAAACCTTATTGACTTTTTTATTTATTTTTCAATTCACGGTTTTGTGAATGCTTTTTCAAATTTGTGATTTATTTATTCAAATAATCATAGTGTGTATATAATGTAGTATTTTTATTTACTGGATGAATGGTCAAGGAGCTCTGTTTCCCTTAGTGATCAGCAGACCGAGCGCTGAGTGGTAAGCGCGTGTGGGCATTTACATTCTTGTTCAGAGATCGAATCCCGGTTCTGCCGATTAAACATGAATGTTTTTGTTCGCAGTTTGCTTTTTCTGCAGGTTTTGCTGGGCCGGCCCATGTGGTGAGGCGTGCGGACGCCAGCTACCTGTTCGGGCGCATAAGGCGCCGAACAGGAGCTCTCCCTACTGTCCCGCTTGAAGCAAGACATAGGCGGGCCCTTTGCTCGTTGCCGGGACCTCCTATTTGATGTGTTTTGCATCAAACAGAGACGCAACGCACAAGGGCGAGCGCGACCTTGTAAACCAGCTTCGACATTGTAGCCGCTAAAATCCGCAAAAAAAAAATATGCACTCGCATGGGTTCAATCTCAGGATCTCATGTACATGTGCGTGCATTGCTAGCCAACGGAGCTAATGCCCTATATTATCTACGTACCAACGCGAGACTCTACAAACCAAAGACAACAACAAATCTGGAAGTTTTTAAATTTCGAACATGAACATTTTCAAAAGGAGAATATTTTTACAAACACAAACAGATCCGTCAGGAAAATTTAGAAAAATCTACTTTTTTGAAAAAAGGGAATTTTCTTGAATCTTGAACAAGGTTTGAAATTCTGGACAAGATTTCAAAACGTGAATAGATTTTTAAAACAATAACATTTTTATAAAATAGGAACATTTTTCATACTCATAGAAAAAGAAAATGCAAACAATTTTTCGAATTTGTGAACAAATTTAGAAAACATGAACATATTTCGCATTTGCGAATAAATTTTAACAGGAACATTTTTTCAAAATTCCAGAACATTATTTGAATTGTGAACAAGTTTAAATTTTTTAATCTTGGCAAAAGTGAAAATATTTTAATCTTGTCAGAAAATTTAAACATGTGAACAATTTTTGGAAACACAAACATTTTTTGAATTTTACAACCAATTTGATTAAGCTCGATTTTTTTTCATGTTTATAAAAAATAAAAAAATTTGAATACTTTTTTTATGAAATACAATCAATTATAAAAATATGTGAACATATTTTAGAAAAACTTAAACATTTTCAAAAAATATGAACATTTTTATGAATACTTTTTAAAAGGAAACATTTTCTTGATCTAATAACAAAATTTGAAAATGTGAACAACTTTCGGAAAAGCAAACATTTTATAACATGATTTTTGAACTCCCTGAATAAAATTGAAGACACAAACTAATTGAAATTTGTGAACAATGTTTTAGAATGGTAACATTTTTCGGAAACACAAACTTTTTTTTGTACACATGAACATTGTTTGAAACTCCCGAACATATTTGGAAAAGTGAACAATTTTCGAACATGAACATTTTCCAAAATTGCAAACAATTTTTGAAAAAGATGAACATCTAAAAAATATTGAAGAGGAAAAAAAGTAAAAAAAAGGAGAGAAAAGGAAAAAAAAAAGAAACAGGAAAGAATTAAATCAGAAAAGAAACAACAACAAAAAAAGGATGAAAAAAATCGGTCAAGGAACCTACTAGAAGGTTCCCAAAACCTAAAAAACCGTCTGGTCATCTCTAGAAGGTTCACAAAATCAGGATCGCTGAAATGATTAATGGGCCGGCCCAGATTGCGTCGCTCGCTCGAGAAAGCTGTGTGAATCCTCGACAACTTTACACAGCGTGCGTTAATCATTTTTTACAACCACTCCACCTACTAAGGCCTACAGAAATTTTACAACCCGGAACATTTAAAATTTAACTTACCCGCGCTATGTAGAAAACCGGGATTTCTTCTAAAAAGAAATGTGGAAATAATTTGAATGTTCACAGATTTTAAAAACATCAGGAATCAGGATAAAAATTCATTTATTAAAAAATGTTCAAAGAATTTAAAACATTGATAAAAAATGAAAAATATTCATCAATTTTCAAAAAAGTTCAAAAATTTGAAAAAAAGTTCATCGGTTTTCAAAAAAAGTTCATTGACTCTGCAAAAATGTTCACAAATTTGAAAAAAAATTCACATTCTTTGAAGAAATGTTCATCGACTTGAAAGAAGTTCATTGATTTGAAAATAAAGTTAACAAATTTCAAAAGAAGTTCACCAATTTTGCGAAATAATTCATCGATTTTGAAAAAAGTTCAAAATTTTGGAAAAAGAATTCATTGATTTATAAAAAAAGTTCACGAATTTGAAAAAGGAAAATCATTGATTTTGAAAAAAGTTCATCGAATTTGATACACGAGAGGACCAAAGCAGTTTCGTTATGAGGATGTTTGGCAGTCTCATGTTGAGTATGATCAGATTGTCACGGAAGCGTAGCGACGGAATCATGTTGGCCAAGATCTTGACGCTATTCAACACGCACTGCTACAGCTCTTTAATCAACGGGCTATGGAGATGTCCATCAATTGATGTTAGTGCAAGGAGTAGGGATTTCTTTGTGTCTATCAACTCTTTAAAGCGGTTAGTAATCATCTTGGCAGCAATTTTGTAGGGTACAGGACACAGAGAAATTGGTCCGTATTGAGTGATGGACTGAGGATTGCGTACCTTAGGTATAAGTGTGATGGACGTATCGTTAAAGCCATAAGGTAGCTCACCACCATTCCAAAAACTAAGAATCACCGGCACTAGATCACCCTTGATGTGATCCCAGTGTCATTGAAAGAACCTTGCGATAAACCCCTCAACGGCCGATGCTTTGGATGGAGACATCTGAAAGAGGGTATCGCGGGCCTCGTCTGGCTCGAAGGGTTTATCCAAGGAAATATTCATGTCCTCGGTCACACGTGTCAGGACAAACTGAAGCAACTCATTCATATCACTATAGCCTTGCGATGAATACACGTTTTGGTAGAATGATTACACCTCCGCCATGTCTTCAGCCTCGGTCGCGCATGTAGAGTCATCCGAGCATTGAAGATGGGCAATGTGGTTTATCCGCTTCTGCTGCGTTGCTAGGGCATTATAATAGGCTGTATTACGCTCACCTTTCCGTAGCCATGGCACACGTGAGCGTTGCGAATCCAAATGTCCTCCTGCTGCAATGCTTCCCGCAGTTGCAGCACGGTCGCTCTTTCCTCGTCAGAAGGCCCTCGGCCAATGGACCTCCTCCTTAAATTTTCAAGTTTCCCTTGTAACTTTCGGACCCTCTTAGCGAGGCAGTCGAACTCCTACGCACCCCACGCCCCAAGTTCAACTTGGAGCTGTTGTAGTGTGTGTTGAATAGCGGCAAGATCTTGGCCAGCATGATTCCGTCGCCACGCTTCCGTGACAATCTGATCATACTCAACATGAGACTGCCAAACATCCTCATAACGAAACTGCTTTAGTTTGAAAAAATGTTGATTTTTGCAAAAATTGTTCTGGTTTTCAAAAGTTGCGCCCAAATTTCAAAAAATGTTCGTGTTCTCAATTTTAATCATTGAAGTTTCAAAAAATGTGCGCCTTTACAAAATTTGTTCACGTTTTTCAAATTTTCATAGTAGTTTCAAAAAATATTCCAGTCTTACAAAATATTCATATATTAAATAAAATGTTCATATTTTTCGAATATTTGATTTAATCAAAATTTGTTCACAAAATTGGAAATGTTCACAAAAGTTTATTTTTTTGACAAAAATATATTTTTTATAAACATGAACAAAAAAGTATTAGGGTTTCGAAATTTGTCCGCAAATTTAAAAATCTTCGTGTTTCCCAAAATTGTTCGCATGTTCAAATTTGTTGGGGAAATTTAGGAAATGTTCATGTTTGACAAAAATGTTCACGTTTTTTAAATTTGTTCACAAATTCAAACAATGTTCAGAATTTCCAAAAATGTTCCTATTAAAATTTGTTCACAAATACCCAAAATGTTCATGTTTTTAGAAAAGTTGCAAATTCAAAAAATTGTTCGCTAATTTATGGAATTGTTTGCATTTTCTAATTTTGTTATCTTTCCCATTTTAGAAAAAATGTTAGTGTTTTAAAAAATTGTTCACGTTATCAATTTTTGGTTTGAATTGCAACCTTTTTCACAGATTCAAAATAGTTCACTTTTTTAGAAAGTGCGAGTTTCCTAAGAAATAATTCACAGCTTTGAAAAGTGGTTGAGTTTCGAAAAATATTCCCTATTTGAACAACCGTTTCAGTTCAAAACTTAAAATGTTTTGGACTGGCAGCTACCTTTTAATTCTTATAGGTTCGTGCTGATTTATAGACAAGAACCCACATTTTCTCCCTTAGCTAGCAACACTCGCGCATGTACATGAGATCCTGGGTTTGAATATAGGCAAGCGCATTACCCTTTGCGAAATTTAGCGCTATGGTACCGAAGCTGGTATACATTACCCTGCTCGTGACAGCCTCTAATGGGCCAGCCCAGCCGTGCTCCCCTTGCACGGGGACATTGGCTTGTAGTGATATTCCTATTCTAAAAAGAACCAAGTGTTTGTGCCAAGTAGAGCCTTTGGGATGATTCGAATGATAGTTGCTTCGATTTTGTGCAAAAACAGAAACTTTTGCGTCCAGAAGAAGAATTGTTAAAATTTGCTGGAGCGTGATAATATCCTGAATGTTTTACACATGATTGATATACAAATTGCCCACGTTGTCCTAATTTTTTAGAATTTTTTGAGTTAAGAAAGTATGGTCATTGTTTGAATCATCACAGATTATTCTGTTTTTGACAGATTATGTTTTCATTGCATTGTTTGCTTGTTTTGACGAATCTATGAATTGTATGAGGGGTATAAGCCATGGTGAAGTTAGAATACAGTAGGTATTATGCAATAATAGAATATGAATGGGTTACAACAGTACGTATAGTTTATGATTCGCTTGTTATACTAACGGATCTCATGAGTTTACTGTTGAGTTTTGTGTGCTGAAGTTTTCAAGTTTTGAGTGAGATCACGATGGATGAAGGGATAAGGAGTGGCAAGACCCTAAGCTTGGGGATGCCCGTGGCACCCCAAGATAATATTCAAGGACACCCAAGACTCTAAGTTTGGGGATGCCCCGGATGGCATCCCTTCATTCTTCTACTAACCATAGGTAAATTACTTGGAGCTATATTTTTATTCATCACATGATAGGAGTTTTGTTTGGAGCGCCGTGTATTATATGTGTCTTTGCTTTGTTTGCTTTTTTTACTTTGCCACAACCATCTTTGCTGGACACGCCTTTTTGAGAGGGACACAGATTATTCGTGATTTGTTAGAATACTCTATGTGTTTCACTTCTATCTTTTGAGCTAGACAGTTGCTCTAGTACTTCACTTATATCTTTTAGAGCACAATGGTGGTTATATTTTAAAGAAATAGTTGCACCCTTATGCTTCACTTATATCATTTTTAGAGTTTGATAAATAGCAACGACAATTAGCACGTGTTATGAATTTTGTCCTAATATGATAGGTATCCAAGAGGGATATAATAAATACATTCATGTAGATCACTGAATATGATAAGTTTGATTTCTTACAATAGTTTTGCGATATAAAGATGGTAATATGTGGGAGGTACTAGTGAATGATTGTGGTTTAGGAAGAATATTGGTGTTATGGTTTGTGATTCCTAAAGCGTGCACGTATAGTCTCTTGTTATGCTATGTAGTTGGAGCATGATATTATTGATTGTCTTCCTTATGAGTGACGGCCGGGGACGAGCGATAGTCTTTTCCTACCAATCTACCCCCCTAGGGGAATGCGTAGTAGTAATTTTCTTCGAGGGCTAATAAACTTTCGCAACAAGTATGCGAATTCTTTATAACTAGTGTGAGTCCATGGATTATACACACTTTCACATTTCCGCAATTTGCTAGCCTCTTAGGTACCGTGCATTGCCCTTTCTCACCTCAAGATGTCGTGCAAACTACGGTGGTGCATCCAAACCCCGTGATATGATACGCTCTATCACACATAAGCCTCCTTATATCTTCCTCAAAATATCCACCATACCTACCTATTATGGCATTTCCATAGTCATTTCGAGATATATTGCCATGTAACTTCCACCATTCCATTTTTATGACACATATCATCATTTGTCATATTGCTTTGGATGGTAATATAGTTGACATAGTATTTGTGGCTCAGGCACTGTTCATCATTTTTATACATTTTACGCTAGATCATTGCACATCCTGGTACACCATCAGAGGCATTCATATAGAGTCATATTTTGTTCTAGTATCGAGTTTGTAATTTTGAGCTGTAAGTAAATAGAAGTGTGATGATCATCATTATTCATTCTTAGAGCATTGCCCCAAGTGAGGAAATAAAAAAAAGTCCAAAAAAAGCCCATAAAAAAGAGGCCAAAAAGCGCCCACTGAAAAAAATAAAAAATAAAATAAAATAAAAATGAGAGAAAAAGAGAGAAGGGGCAATGTTACTATCCTTTCCACACATGTGCTTCAAAGTAGCACCATATTTTCCATATAGAGAGTCTCATATGCTTTCATTTTCATATAAGTAGTGGGAATTTTTTATTACAGAACTTGGCTTGTATATTCCGATGATGGGCTTCCTCAAATGCCCAAGGTCTTCATGAGAAAGCAAATTGGATGCACATCCACTTAGTTTTCTTTTTGAGCTTTCATACACTTATAGTTCTTAGTGAAGCCGTCGCATAGCAATCCCTACTCCTTGCACTAACATCAATTGATGGGCATCTCCATAGCCCGTTGATTAGCCTCGTCAATGTGAGACTTTCTCCTTTTTTGTATTCTCCATATTATCTCTATCACCATACTCTATTCCACCCATAGTGCTATATCCATGGCTCACGCTCATGTATTGCGTGAGAGTTGAAAAAGCTTAAGAGCGTAAAAAGTATGAACCAATTGCTTGGCTTGTCATCGGGGTTGTGCATGATAAATACTTTGTGTTATGAAGATAGAGCATCGCAAGATTATATGATTTTGTAGGGTTAACTTTCTTTAGCCATAATATTTTGAGAAGACATGATTGCTTGTTAGTATTCTTGAAGTATTATTGTTTTTATGTCAATATTAAACTTTTGTTTTGAAACTTACGGATCTGAATATTCATGCCACATAAAAGAAAGATTACATGATAAACATGTTAGGTAGCATTCCACATCAAAAAATCTGTTTTTATCATTGACCTACTCGAGGACGAGCATCAATTAAGCTTGGGGATGCTTGATATGTCTCCAACATATCTATAATTTTTTATTGTTCCATGTTATTATAGTATTAATCTTGAATATTTATTATCAATTATATATTATTTTTTGGGGACTAACCTATTAACCTAGTGCCTAGTGCTAGCCGCTGTTTTTTTGCTTGTTTGTGGTTTTTCAGAAAACCAGTACCAAACGGAGTCCAAATGCTACGAAACTTTTTGATAATTTTTTTCGGACCAGAAGGGACATGATAGAGCATTTCTTCATATAATCTTTTTAGCCTTTTTGCATCCTATTGTAATCATATTTTCACATTATTTACTTAAGAAATACTCCAATACCCCCATTATGCTACATTTACAACACTCCTCCATGTTTTGCAGAAAAGGGTGAAAAGGCCCAAAATCCTTCTATAATGGAGAGTGTCAAGAAACTGTGGTTGCTATAATTTACGGAGGGACCCGACCGTGAAGAAAAGAAGTAACCAGAGGGGCCAAGCTAAAGTTGGAGGGATCATCTTGTGAAGAAAGAAGAGAAGTGGAAGGGCAAAAGAGCAAAAGTGGCAGATTAGAGGAGGGGGATCAAATCCATAGCGGCAACCATCGATCCCCTTTGGGCCTAGCACATCTCTCCTTCCCCCGACATCCTTCTCCAACACCGGCCGCCGCCACAGCCAGGCCGGCGTGGTGGGCGCGCCATCATCACCACTCCACCACACGCCGCAACCTCGCCATCCATCACCTCATCGCCATCTGCACCATCCATTCTGCGCCGCATCCATTCATCCACCACGCCCAACACACCCAGCCATCCACCACCATCACGAGCTCGCGTGGACGACCAGACCAAGGGCGGTGGTGTCCGATCCTTCGCGAAGGCTGGATCCTTCTTCTCCTGCCCCGCTGGTGCTCTCCTTCCCTTGCCTTGCTGCTCTTGCCCCTCCTCTCAACCTCTTTCTTCTTCCCCTCCTCTTGCTGCTGTCTTCTTCCCTGAACTCCTCCTGCTGCTGCTCCTCTGATCTGATGCTGAATCGATGCTCCTCTCAACACTTGCTACTGCTCCTCACTAGCTCCAGGACGCCCCCCTTGCTTCTTCTCTTCTCCAAGCCCCTCTTCTGCTCCTCTTCTTGCCCGAACCTTTCTGCTGCTCCTTCTCTGAACCTGCTGCTGCAACTGCGCTTTACTGCTTCTTGCTACCCCATGCTGCTGATGCCCTTAACCTCTTGCTGCTATTTCTCTTTCTCCCTCTCTATCTTCTCTGAATTTTCTGTAATAGGAGATGTGTAATGCTTTGTAATATTCAGATTTTAAGAGTGTTGGCAACCTGTAGCTTGTTCTGTTTGGTAGTTGTAATACATAATGCTTGACTTGTATTTCTGAAGGCTGTGAGAATTAATTGTCCTAGAAATCTTGCTCTGTGATTGAGTAATCTGCTAGTATAATTGTGTGTTCACCTTGTTTACTAGTCCCTGTACTAGTTAACTTTGTACTTGTTTTATTTTCAGTCCTTGTGTTAGCTCCAGCACGTGTGATATATATATATATATACATATGTGTGTGCCTGTGATGTGATATGTTCATGTTCTATCCTAAAACCTTGTTTCTTCCTCCATGTTATATACATGATCATGCCTTTTTTTAATTCCCTAGCCATTTGATGATTGCTTGTGTTAGCATTTTATTTCTCATGTAAAACGAAAATACCAAAAATATTATTGAAGATAATCTGAAACTCCTTTGCCCTTTTTGCATTTTCTTTGGTGACGATCTTCGGGTACAACCTTGTTTAGTGTAGGTTTATTTTCTTGCATTCATAATCTGAATTGTGTTACCTAGCTTCAGCCAAGCACGATCATCGATTTGCCTAGTCCCTGAGGAGAACACGACATCCGTAGTTTGGGCATAAAAACCCCACTACACTTACAATTGATCAGGACACTAGAGGCTTTGGGAGAACACCTAAAGTGCCACGAGGCAGCGACAAGCCTACCAGACGCGCCCCGGGGGCTCCTCCCAGGCTTGTGGGCCCCTCGTGGCACCTCCTAATCTAATTCCAGCTCTGTAAATTCCCAAATATTCCCCATACATCAGGGAGCCACCCCAAATACTTTTTCCGCCGCTACAATTTTTTGTTCTTGCTACCCCTCTGATGATGTGTGAGTAGTTTATCACAAACCTACGGGTCCATAGTTAGTAGCTATATGGCTTATTCTCTCCCTTTGATCTTGAATACAATGTTCTCCTCGATGTTCTTGGAGATCTATTCGATGTAATCCTTTTTTGCGGTGTGTTTGTTGGGATCCAATGAATTGTGGGTTTATGATCAGATTATCCATGAATATTACTTAAGTATTCTCCGATCTATCCGTGGTTTGGCCAACTAGATTGATTTATCTTGCAATGGGAGAGGTGCTTTGTGATGGGTTCGATCTTGCGCTGCTCAATCCCAGTGACATAAGGGGACGTGACACGTACTTGTATCATTGCCATTAAGGATAAAAATATGGGGTTTATTCATATTAATTGGGTTTACTTTGTCTACATCATGTCATCTTGCTTAAGGCATTACTCCATTCTTTATGAACTTAATACTCTAGATGCATGCTAAGATAGTGGCCGACGTGTGGAGTAATATTAGTAGATGCAGGCAGGAGTCAGTCTACTTGTCTCGGACGTGATGCCTATATACATGATCATTGCCTTGGATATCGTCATAACTATGCGCTTTCTATCAATTGGCAACAGTAATTTGTTTACCCATCGTATGCTATTTTCAAGAGAGAAGCCTTTAGTGAAAACTATGGCCACGGAGTCTATTTTAATAACATATTAAAATCCAAAAATACCTTGCTGCAATTTATTTTATTTTATTTTTTGTATTTATCTATCTATCTATCACTACGAGATTTGATCCTTGCAATTATCTGCCAAGGGATTGACAACCCCTTGTTTTCGTTGGGTGCAAGTATTTGTTTTTTTGTGTGTAGATGTTGTTAACGAGATGTTGTGTGGTTCTCCTAATGAATTGATAGCCATGGTTCGTAACTGAGGGAAATGCTTATCTCTACTATACTGCATCATCCTCTCCTCTTCGAGGAAATCCCAATGCAGCTCACAAGTAGCAGTGATAGGTAGGTAGAGCGAGCATGACTCTCGCGACCGCAGTCGTCCCCGCGTGAGCGCGCGGCCGCCGCCGGCCGGATCTCCATGCTCCGGCCACCCCCGCATCTGCCGCTCCCAGATCCGGCCTCCACGTCGTCTGCTCCCCCCTTCCCTCTTGCCAGGAATCAGGTGTGGGAGCTGTGCCCCGGCGACCCCGCACCGTCTCTCCCGTCTTCACCGGCAGCTCCCCGTCGGCCACCCCCAACGCTGGTCCACGACCCAGCGAGCGCGCTGTCGCCGCCTCCCGTCGAGATGTCTGCTGGCTCCGCACCGCACGTCGTCCCGCAGCCAGCCCCGTCTGTTGCTCGATCCCATCTGGATCGGGCCCCGCCGGCGCTGGGCCGCTCCGTCCATGCTGTTGGCGGGTCAGGGAAGGTGCCGGTGGTGTCTCCGAGCAAGTTGGTTGCGCCTGTGCGTGCGCCTGTGCGGCTGCCCGTGCAGGACTCTGCTGCGTCGATCTGTGTTGTGGAGGGCCCGGTGGGGATGTGCTCTCCCGTCGCCGCGCCACCGCATCTCGGCTCGGGTCGGCCTGAGCTTGAGTCATGGACCACTCTCGCCACTGACGGCGACGACAACGATGAAGAGGAGCTGGCCCCTATGACACCGCCTACTGCCAAGGCCTCGGCCCCGGCCGCTGCTCTGCCGAACGTGGTGGTGAAGGCGAGCAAGGGATGGCAGGAGGTGTTGCCACGGTGTGGTCCGCATCGCCCGACGTTGCTAGCCCCTGCAATGGCTCCCCGTCCAATCCCTGCTTGGCTGCACGGTAGATGTTGCAGATGCTTCGCTCCTGGGCATCGTGCGGCTGACTGCAGAAATTCGCTTCGGTGCTCCCCTTGCTTGGAGAACGGTCACCGTGCGCGCGGATGCCGCAATCCTTGGCATCCTCTAAGTTCTTTGGCATGCCTTGCCATGCCGCCAGTCCTCGGTTCCATGCGCCATCCTACTCTAGCTTCATGTAAGGGTGCAATGAAATCCGTGCTCCCCTCCAAGGCGCTTCACCATGGGTCTTGGGCGTCTGTCGTCTCTGCTACCGTTGGCTCAGCAACCCCATCCGATATGATGTTGCGGTCCTCTCTGGCCGATCAGACAACATTGTTGCAGAGTTGTCTGGCACGGGTTCAGAGCTTTCTTGAGCGGGCGGAGGCTGCTCTTAGCAGGCTCTCCCTTGCACCGGCTAGGTCGCAGACCACTCCGATGCCATGCCCCTCTGGCGTGGAAGATGTTGGCTCTATGGAGGAAGGGAGGCAAGAGTTATATGGATATTTCTCCCCTCGTGTTGAGAACGGTTCATCGTCACTCTCGAGCGAGTCCATTGTCGTGCTTGATGCTCCGGTGTTGCAGGTCATGCCCGAGCTATGAGAGCTATGTCTTAGCCCTGGTTCGCCTCTCTCTGTAGAGCATTTGGAGGTGGTCTCATCGGCGGGCTCTTGTGAGGGGCATGTGTTGCCAAAGTCATGTGAGCAACTGGAGGTGCCTGAGTCCATAGCATTGGCGGTTCCTGTGGTCGATGAGGTTGCGTCGGTGATTCGTTTGGTTGAGGTTGTTGATGCGGTTAGTGTGTTGATGCCTGCTCCTGGCGGCGTCTTGGTTGATGACAACGAAACTAAGAAATTCAATGAGTTTTATGATTTTCTTGACAAATGGGTGGCTCATCAGCCGGCATCTGGCAAGACAAGTGACCCTCCAAAGAAGAAGTCAACTAAGGAGAAACCAAAGAAGAAGAAAAACAAGAAGTGTGGCGCCATCCGAAAGGCGTCTGTGGTTTCATGATGGAGGGTGGTCATTTTTCGTTGGTGTGCTCGCTAGGAGTTTCATTGTGTTCTACAAGTATTGAGGGTTGCGGTTGTTGCTTGTTTAGAGGGCCGCTTGAGCAGTTCTGGTGTTTCGTACTTTGCGAGTAGTCCATATTTGGGAGTCTGTATCGGTTTTCGCCCGGTTTTCCGTAAATTAATCGGGCAACTCTCTTCTTCTTAATTAATCGATGAGGCAAATATTTTTGCCTCCGTTTCGAAAAAAACAAGTAGCAGTGATTACCAGGTTTAAACAATGGTGCAATGGTGCAAAAATATCGGTCTTCAATTATCAATCTATTCTAGTTTTTGTCTACTTGGCATATTATTTTATATTATATCCAATATTCTCATATGATGTTCAAGAGTAACTTCAGATTCATGAGTGTTCATGGGTGGAGATCCTATTATACTCTTATGAGTGTTCATGGGTGGAGAGCCTACTATACTTTCTGTAGCTTCAATGACATCAAGATTATTGCTATCGAAAAGCTACCACGCATTATAGTTTCTATTAAATATTTACTCCATAAATTTATACTAATATAGAGGTTTCTAATAAGCACCATATTGTATTGTTTATGAACAGACTTATTCTGTGTATCTCGAATCCTGTACTAAGCATCTTCCAAACTTTCCCTACCTCTTTGTTTAAGTGGAGCACTTCTAGCTCGGAAGAAGTGATAGTAATTGAAGAACTAGACATGACAACGAGCGAAAACAAAAGTAACTCTTTGCTAGAATTTAAATATTTTTGTGTTTTTTGAGTTTTTCGATAAGCAGAAGAAAAAACAAGTTGAAAGGGCATTTCCCGCTGAAGTGTTTTGGTGTTGATGACAATGCAACTTGCGGGCTAACCATGTGCCTAAGCTACACAGGTATACTCTTTATGGCACAAGACAGTTGGGCACCCCTCCAAATGGAAAAGAGCGAAGATGGTGTTTTTGACGCATTTATTTCTTGGGTCGTAGGAAATCCGTACTATTAAGGAGGGGTCCGCATGGGAAGGTACATGTGAATCAAACTCGTACACAAATACATACTGCACCCGCGTATAGCCTTCTATTTTGAGGGGAGAGCCTCTTGTCTAACTTATGTAGAAAAACTTGCCTAGAGTGGTTGTACTGTAGGTAGCCTCGATTGTACAGCTGGCCTTATGGAGTCGTCATGGTGGCTACTGCCCTGGGGGATGTACCGCATGTGAGGGCAGTGTATTAGCCAGATTGTTGGCAATTCAACCGCACCTTGCACTGGCTCAACCACTACCCCAGGGGTTTTCCCTACGGATAGGGCGTGATACTTGGGCGGTTGCTCCCTAGTTGTTCAGGTAGTTACTTAACTGCCGGTACAACCAAGGTCCAGGGTGGTTGTACCGCCCGGGACTTAGCAATCCCCGGATATCGTTTTTGGGTGGTTGTACCAGTCCTAGTACCTCTCAAACCACCGCCATAAGGCTGATTCCTTCAGGTGATGAGCGGTTCAAGGGCGGTGGACATTCGGTTGTTCTGGTAGATTGCTATTTACCAATACAACTGGACCACCCAACTGTTGTACCACTCTAGCTCTACAACACGACTTGGGCGGTTGTACCTGTTGGAAATATGACCTAGAGGCAATAATATTTGTATTATTATATTTCCCTATTCATAGTTAAAAGTTTATATTTCATGCTATAACTGCTATGATCCTGGAATATGCAATTCAATGGAAAACTCATATGCACGTGTGAAATGATAAACGGTAAACAATAGGTTCCCGGTCTCGCCTCTAAGACTGGCTCAAGTGTTGTTGGTAATCATGTTTTCCGGATCTTAGGTTATCGTTAAGTGTAAGGTTAGTCCTATAACAACATTGAGGATATGACGTTAGAAGAACGATCATATTGAATCGACCCAATACTTGTCTGTCATACTTTATGATTATATCGTCTGAAATCATCTGTTATAACACGGAGTGTTAGCATGTGTTTTAGTTCCTCAGACTATGTGAGTGTCTCGGTCATTTCCCACCAGACGATGGACTTTGGGTCGCTCTAATTAACGTCATCTATAACAAGGTGATCATAATGATAACTTTCAGGCTCACCAGAAAGTTTGACAAGTGACCGGATAGGTCGAGATTGGGATTTGCTCCTCCGACGATGGATAGATTTTCTTAGGGCCCTGTCAGTGTGATGGCATCCATCATCATCTGGCCAGACACAGGTGACTACATCACAGGGATGCCTAAACACGTTAACGAGAAAGAAGAACAAAACCGGTAAGGGAAGCAATGATATAGTGAGCATGGTGATGACTCAGGAGGATACCAATGCACAATGGGTTTTGTAAAGTTATCGTGGAGCAAAGGGAACATTACATGATAACCAAAGGTTCACTCGAATATCATTCGTGTAATCATAGGGACCGATATGGATGTCCACGGTTCCGCTATCGGTCATTGAACGAAGGGATTTCTTTCATGTCTATGATTTACCAAACCTACGGGGTCACAAGCTTAAGGTAATCACGATCTGCTAAGTATTAGTGGTATGGGAGTAATGAGAATATATTTGTGAAATTGTTTCATCCATTTCTGCTATAGCTCCGAGAGGTTGCGAAAGCGTTTCGGGGTCACCGGAAGGGTTTCGATGAGTATCGGGTAATACCGAGTATTACCGATTAATATATATCCCCTATTTGTCTATACTCCACGTGTCCGCAAGGTAGCACCGGGGTAGAGGGATTTGGGTTAACGGGTCTTGTGAACTCCAATAGGCAGGAGTAATTTAACTTTTATATAATTAAATAATCCGGCAAGGGACGGGATAGTTCAACTGCCTCCGTAATTCTTGGCAAGTGAATTGCTAATTCAAACTGTTTTCGGATAAGCACCGGAAGCAGCGTGTTGTTATTATTCTTAATGTTATTTATGTTAGAAATATGTCGTATTGAGCGGATGGTTGAACCTTATAACTTTTCTTTACATAATATAGTACAAAAATATTGGAGTATGAAGTATATTCACGTATACTTGAGTATGGAGTATTACCATATAATTAATGGAGTGCGAAGTATGGAGTATGGAGTATCGAGTATGGAGTAGTACTAACATAAAATTTGAGTATGGAGTATTAACAATTTTTAGTATAGGAGAATATTTTTTTTGCATTCAAACCTGAGAGCTTTTATTCAACGAAAGAACTCCTGGCATCATCAGCCAACAGGCTAGTGAGCAGGAAGGAGGGTCTCGAGTCAGTCCAACTCTCAGTGACCACCAGTGTGCAGGCATGTTTCGCACAAAGATGGGCCGGTACATTGACTGCTCGTTTTACATGTTGAATAACAAAAGAAGAAAAAGTAGCAGCTAGCTCCCCAATTTCTACAAGTAAAGGTGCCACCACAAGGAGACTGGTGTGGTGAGTGTTCCAGAGATTAACAATCTCGAGGCAATCAGTCTCCATTATCACATGTGAGAAACCCCATAGTTTTGCCAAGATAACTCCATCTTGAAGCGCCAGCATCTCATCGATGAATGGATCCGTGACCCCAATATGAGGTTTACTCCAAGCACCCAACAAGGTTGTGTTAGACCGTGCTACACCGCCCACACCCACCTTGTCGGAGTCCATACTCCATGCTGCATCCGTATTGATCTTGACCACACCTGAATCCGGCGGTCTCCATCCATGACCTCGTAGCAAAACAACATGAGACTGGGGGATGTCCAGCAGTGCCAAGTCCTCCCGAATCTGCCTCGCCGAAGTAAAAGGCTCCAACTGGTCATCATCATGAGTCACCCGATTTCTCGAGTGCCAAATTGCCCACATAACAGAGATCATTTGGGCCCTCTCAATGTCCGTGAATTGATCATCACTTATGACATCACGAGACCATGTGTCGGGATGCAACCGCGGCCGTCGAATGCCAAAGAGGTCGTGGGCTTGCTCCTAGAAAAGTTTGGCATGAGAGCAATGCACTAAGGCGTGCATAAGATCCTCATCCATTGCATGGCAGACATTGCATCTACTTATAGGTTTAATATGGCAATATCGAAGAGCGCGCTCGTCTGGAAGAATGCGACGAATAACCCGCCACCAAAATACACGTACCTTCGGCAAGACCTTGAGTTTCCAAAGTGACTTCCACATCCGTTCATCAGTCCGTGAGGAGTTTGTAACCGTTCCTTCCTCTTGAGCTGCATGCTCTTTCTTAGTCACGAGAGCACGGTACGCAGATTTTACGGAGTAGATGCCGCTTCTTTCAAAAGCCCAAGCTAGAAAGTCATCACCCCCACCGCGGCGTAAGGGGATATTCAGAATGGCGTCAACATCTGGTCGAATGAACACATTGTGAATCAGTTCCCGCCGCCAAGTCTAGTTGTTATGATCGATGAGCTCATCGGCGGTGGCAAGGGTCTTCCCTTCCGACATCACCGTAGGGCACAAAGAGGAGAGGCCCGGGATCCACTTATCTTCCCAAATGGAGATAGTGATGCCGTCCCCCACCCTCTTAATGAGACCAACATGGAGAGCTTCCCTCCCGGCGATAATTGCTCGCCAGATAGCTGAAGACGTCTGAGGTACCGCGGTCTCCATGAAATCACAATCCGGAAAATAGCGCCCCTTCATCACTTGGGCACATAAAGAGTTAGGGTTTGTAATAAACCTCCATCCATGCTTGCCAAGTAGTGCCAAGTTGAATAACTCAACGTCGCGAAAGCCCATTCCACCCTGACACTTCGGTGATGCAAGTTTCTCCCAAGATAGCCAATGCATAGATCGTCGATCAAGAGATCCATTCCACCAGAATTTAGCCATACTAGCAATAAGACCTTTGCATACCTTCTTTGTCAGACGGAAGCAACTCATACTGAATGTTGGGATGGTCTGGATCACCGATTTAACAAGCGTTTCCCTCCCAGCGCAAGCTAGTAGCTGCTCCGCCCAGCCATTCATTTTACTCCTGGATCTGTCCCCGATGTGGTCGAAAGTCCCGCTAGTGATTCTCCCAACCGCATTTGGTAAGTCCAGATATCTGTCACTGAATGCTTCGACATGAACACCAAGAATCAGCTTGACTGCTTGTCGTCTTGCATGCGGTGTATTGGGCGAGAAAAAGATGGCACTCTTCTCTCGATTAACTGCCTGACCCGAGCATGTAGCATATATCAATAATATTGAATTGAGCCAGTCCGCACTCTCCTGTGTTGCACTGATGAAGATGAGACTATCATCGGCAAAAAGAAGATGACTCACCCAAGGTGCCCGATAAGATACACGGATGCCCCTGTAAATATGAATACCACCATAATAATTGAGTAATGACGTGAGTCCTTCGACACAAAGTAAGAAAAGGAATGGGGACATGGGACAGACCTGCCGCAGCCCCCTTGAAGGGGTGAAGAATGACAACAACTCCCCATTCACCCTCGACACACACTTCAGTACCAGGTTCACGAACTGAGCACTAAAACTAAGCTTAACCATGATCGCCTCGAGGTAATGCCATTCAACTCTAATGCAGGCCTTCATCATGTCTAATTTGATAGCACACGAGTAATTCTTTCCTTTCTTCCTTCGTCTCATTGTGTGGACACTTTCAAAGGCCACCACCACGTTATCAGTGATCAGACTACCAGAGACAAAAGCACTCTGTTCCTGACTAACATCTGTGTCCATCAACTCTTTAAAGCGGTTAGTAATCATCTTGGCAGCAATTTTGTAGGGTACAGGACACAGAGAAATCGGCTGGTATTGAGTGATGGACTGAGGATTTCGTACCTTAGGTATAAGTGTGATAGACGTATCGTTAAAGCCATAAGGTAGCTCACCACCATTCAAAAAACCAAGAATCGCGGGCACTAGATCACCCTTGATGAGATACCAATGTCGTTGAAAGAACCCTGCGATAAACCAATCAACGCCCGTGCTTTGGATGGAGACATCTGAAAGAGGCCACCGCGGACCTCGTCCGGCTCGAAGGGTTTATCCAAGGAAATATTCATGTCCTCGATCACACATGTCGGGACAAACTGAAGCAACTCATTCATGTCATTATAGCCTTGCGATGAATACAAGTTCTGGTAGAATGATTGCACCTCTGCCATGTCTTCAGCCTCGGTCGCGCATGTAGAGCCATCCGAGCATTGAAGATGGGCAATGCGGTTCATCCGCTTCCGCTGCGCTGCTAGGGCATGATAATAGGCCATATTACGGTCACCTTTCTGTAGCCATGGCACACGTGAGCGTTGCCGAATCCAAACCTCCTCCTGCCACAATGCTTCCCGCAGCTGCAGCATGGTCGCTCTTTCCTCATTAGAAGGCCCTCGACCAATGGACCTCCTCCTTAAATTTTCAAGTTTCCTTTGTAACTTTCGGACCCTCTTAGCGAGGCAGCCGAACTCCTTCGCACCCCATGCCCCAAGTTCAACTTGGATCTGTTGCAGTGTGTGTTGAATAGCGACAAGATCTTGGCCAACATGATTTCGTTGCCACGCTTCCGTGACAATCTGATCATACTCAGCATGAGACTGCCAAACATCCTCATAACGAATTTGAAGAAATTTTTTCAAAATCGGCGAGCTTTATTCAAATTTGATGAACTTTTTTCAAAATCAATGATTTTCCTTTTTCAAATTCGTGAACTTTTTTTATAAATCGATGATTTTTTTCCAAAATTTTGAACTTTTTTCAAAATCGATGAACTATCGCAAAATTGGTGAACTTTTTTTTTGAAATTTGTTAACTTTGTTTTCAAATTGATGAACTTCTTTCAAGTCGATGTACATTTCTTCAAAATATGTGAACTTTTTTCAAATTTGTGTACATTTTTGCAGAGTCGATGAACTTTTTTTTGGAAACCGATGAACTTTTGTTCAAAATTTTGAATTTTTTTGAAAATTGATGAACCTTTTTCAATTTTTATCAATGTTTTGAATTCTTTGAACGTTTTTTAATAAATGAATTTGTATCCTGATTCATGATGCCTTTAAAATCTGTGAACATTCAAATTTTGTTCACATTTCTTTTTAGAAGATATCCCGGTTTTTGACATAGCGCGGGTAAGTTAATTCTTAAATTTTCCGGGTTGTAAAACTTTGGAAGGCCTTAGTAGGTGGAGTCGTTAGCCAGCTAAGCAGTGCACGTAATTGGCGGAGGTTCGAATCCTCAATAGAGCGATGTTTCGTGTTGTTTTTCACGCCATGGGTATAATTTTTCACTGCCCTGCTTGTTTGATGGGCCGACCCACTAGCGCGGCTCGCTCCCGGAATCCAGTACTATAGCAAGTGGGTGGGCACAACAAAATCATCATTATTTCTTTCCATTGCCTTCAGTTTTGCTTTTCTGTTTTTTTTCTATATATTTTCTTCTCCTTTGTTTTTTATTTACCTTTTGCCTTTCGTTTAATAACATATTCGTCACACATATAAAAAGTGGTAACCATGTATCTAAAAAATGTTAGCACACGTGAAATAAATGTTTAACACATATTCATGATAGTTTTTCATACATATAAAAAATCAAACACATATATTTGAAAAAAGTTAATCATGATTTTGAAAAATATATTCTAGGTGTATACAAAAAGTATACAATGCATATGAAACAAAATAGACATCAAAACATATATTTTCATTAAATGTAGATCATGTATTTATAAAATGTTAACACATGTGTGATAAAAAAGTTCCTGGTGTAAGAAAAAATATGTACAAGGTCTATGGAAACAAATAGACATAAAAAAAATGTTAATCATGTATTTTGGAAACTACTAAAGGCATATAAAAAGTTCTAATGATGTATTTCAAAAATTTCAAAGGGATATAATGTTTTGTTATATGTAGATAAAAAAAGTATAATGTGTATGATAAGAAAAAACACATCAAAAACATATATTTGAAAGAAAAAAATTACATATTTTGAACATGTTCAATGTGTAGATAAAAATGTTTCAATTTTATATAGAAATATTTTCATGTATTTAAAAAATGTTAAACATGTATATAAATGGTCCTAATGTATAGGAAAAGATTATTTTATGTGTAAAAAATATTTACATTTTAGAAAAAATCACCCTGTATTTTAAAAAACGTTGACCACATATACGGAATATGTATTTAAGAAAGAAAAAATGCATCGTGTATTGAAAAAAATTCAACGTGTATCAACAAAATGTTTCACATGTACACTAAAAATGTACATTGTCTACTGAAAAAACCAGATATGTGTTAACAAAAAAATATCTGATGAAAACGACAGAAGAAACAAAAAAGTGAAGAAAAACTAAAGGAATCGAAGTAAGAAACAAAGAAAACCACAGTGTAACAAAAAGAAAAGAAAATCGATATAAACCAAAGAAAAATAAACCATATAAAATAATAACAACGAAAACCAGGGGAAAACCCATAAAACCAAAGTAAACCAAGGAAAGAAAAATATAAAACAGACACAAAACAATGAAAAAACAGTCAAAAAACCAAGAAAGAAGACAAGCCAGTGAACATAACAATACACAAAAACAAAAAGAACCCGTGGAGAAACAAAGAAGGCCAAAGGAAAAAAAAGTGTAAAACTAGAACAGCTGCGAACAAACTGATTGATGAAACAGGGTACCTAAAAAAGGCTAATAGACTGGCCCAAATTCATTGGCGCTGCCGGCAAGACCTATGTTATCCTGGCAATAAGCAAGGAATAGCTCCTGCGCAACTGAACAGCGCCCTCCCGACAGTTAGAAGAAAATGTAAAGGAGAAAAGAAAACAGATCTCACCAAAACAAAAACATAGGAAGGGTATTTTTGCATGGTAATACGTGTCTCATTCATATCATAAAAAACAAAGTACAAGTCACGTAAAGACCGACATGACAAAACTGAAAAGATAGTAGAACATTTCTGAGCTTGACACCAACGCCCGTCACCTCCCTCCGACACCACCACAACAGCCACCGAAGAAAAGAATGACGAATCACCTCCTCATCCGAGCTCTACACCGCTCCATCGCTGATATGCAGCTTTGCGGACCTCCAATGTGGCTCACCAAAAGTGAAGCCCTTGCCGTTGAACGAATCAGACTGGGGCAACACCTCGGACACGCCATCGAACTCCAGATCTGGCACCCCACCACGACTAAAACGCCGAAGGAGGAAACAATACCTGCCATCCACGAACCACGAGCCCAGCACATGCTCCGTCTTCCAGATGTCGTTGATGCAGACCACAACCTGCATCCGCTCCTGAACTACCTCCCAAGCTCCGCGCTGACGCTGGAGCAAACATCGTCGCAACGGCGGAGCCCGAGGACACAGGCCCACCACGAGGATGCCGTCGCCGCCACGCCATCCTTGCTTGAACATACCGGTTTCCAAATCCATCCCCAACCATAGGACCGACGACCTTGTCAGGGAAGAATCTGAAGAATCTTTATTCAGCGTTGTCATCGTCGCCACCGAAGCAAAGACGGTGAACAACCTAAAAACCTAGACTACGAGGGAGTAAAAGCGATCCATACGCGTGGATCCGGCGACCCCCCTCACCACCGACGACTGAGGTCGTCGGCGGAGGGGAGCCGTCGGAGAGCGGCATTGGAAGATCGCCTTCCCCTGGCGGCGGCTAGGGTTCCAGCCACCAGGGACCGATAGGAAGGGTATTAGAGAATCTCCAATAAATAATGTGGACGTATAAATACCTATTTTTTAATATCACTTGGACCCAAAAACACCTCTCCAACAGTTGATGTAGATGTAAAAAAATGCTCATAATTTACATCTCATGTATTTTGCATCACTTGGAGATGCAAATATTCATCTGCAGCCGCGCAGTGATGTAAAACCAGCCGCCCAACGCGCAAACGCCAACTGCCCTAGAAAGTTCCCCTCCCCACCATCCCGAGTGACTGCCTATTGCACCCCGCTGGACCCCGCCGCTGGAAGCATGGGTTCTTTTGGAAGTGTGAGGCCGAGCAGAAGAAGAAGATGGCGAAGGAGTACGAGGCTGGCCCCTCGACGGTGATCCCTGTTGAGTCTGACTCGTCACGCTAGGATGACTTGGAGGAGTCCGACGGCCCCAGCAAGGATGAGTTCTGGGAGCAGATCCATAGCGATGAGTAGTTTTATGTTTGATGTAGTTGAAGTAGACTCGGAGTAGTAGTAGTTTGTGTGATGTAGTAGTTTGAACTATGTTGATTTATGTTTTAAGAACTATGTTTTCTTTAAATGAACTTGCTATGATAGGCGGACACAACCCGCTCGGCTGTTCCCTGAACTATTCCTCCCAACAGTTAGAAGAAATTATTGAACTAAATTTGCTCCCGCATCCGTCTGCGGACAGTGGACCAGTCCACGGACACAGATGCGGGAGCCGTCCATACAACGCAACCCACATATATTTCAAACAAGGTTTAGACAAAATGGACATAATTCATGCAAACACGACGAATTTTCATATAATCCGGAGTACATTCATTACAATTTGAACTTTTTCATTAAAAAAGAGGTCGGACCCTAAACCTATCCTACTGCGGCGCCCGTCGTACAGTTCCTTTGTATTCCACATCGATAACCACGTCCTCCATCTGCCGTTTCCATGAGAGGCGGCGGGGTTTAAGACCCGTGAAGTGAAGGTTCTCCGGTGAGGAAGATTAGAATATGGAAGATGGACCGGCCCACTTGGGACACAATGCCCTGCCGCCTCCCATGCCATACTCATCCTTGGAGGAGTCTGTGACCTGTCCGTCACTGGTGCCGGTGGACGCGAGGTCGATGATGGACGTGGATGGTCCTTCACAGTTAACTTGCCACATGTGCCCCCGAAAGTTGGACGGCGACACGTAGGACGCGCAGCTCGCGGCCTTCTCGTCCTCAACCGCCTGTGCTGCCAATGTGTGTGCGGCCATGTCTGGCTGCTCCGTCTCTGCATTGTGAGCGGCACATTGAGCATGCACGGCCTCATAGAGCGCCCGCTACTCCGCAACAATGTTCGGGTTCGCCATGGCCATGGCGACCACGGCCTCCTTGTTTGCTTGCTCATCGTAGATTTGCCCCTCCGTCAGCCGGTGCTACTCAAGTAGGAACAAATTGTACCTCTGCTCCTCCAGCGCTTGCCAAACGACGACATAGGAGCCGAAGCATGCTGCTCCTCATCCGCCATGACGGCATCATAGTGCGTTTGCACCTCCTCCATGGCCAAGCCGGAATGCATAGGCGCGGGGTCCTACATGGTGTCGCTGCCGGAGCCCGTCTTCGCCGTAGGGTTCTCGTCTGAGACCTCGAGCGAGCTGGCCGACATACCGTGCTCGATCCGCTAGGCGGCTGCAAGGGCGGCCACCTCGTGCTTTTGCTCCGATGACAAGCTCTCCCACAACGCATTACAACTTGCGGTCATGGTCGATGTGGTGCAAGGGAGGAGAATGTGCATCGCATGTGTTGTGGTGTGGAGTTTAGCCGGCGTGGCCGCCTTTAAATAGCGGATTCCGGTGAGGCCAAGCGTCTGTACGACACCGGAGTTGGTTTCTCGGGCAGCGAGCCTGCTTAATGGTGGCATATAGACGGGCGGGCATTGAACAAGCATGATAGATATCCGTCCGATCCTTACAGTAAAAGTCTCTCTGGCATTAAATATGCACGGAAAGCAGGAACGCGACGACCGACGCTCTCGGCCGGCGCACCACTTTAATGCCGGCACCAGTGAGAGGTCGCATCTGCTCTGGTCCGGCATCAATGCGGAGCGGCCGCTCTACAGCGACATGAATGCAGGCAGTTGGCGCCGGGCCAGAATGCACGCGGGCGAAGGGGGGGTGATTTTTAGTGGGCCAGATTAGTCAGGAGCGGGCGTGGCAGCCGTCCAGACTCCCGCAAAGCCCCTGTCTCTAGTTTGCGGAAGAAAGTGCATCCAAACCGTTCTACGGACAATACATGACCGTGTTGGATGGCATAGCACATCCGAACCACACGATCCGATTGCAGGCGGTTTGAGACTTGGCGTCGGAGATTCCCATAGACATGGTCCAAGGCGGATCAACGCACTGGAGCTATATTTTTCTTTTTTAGGGAAAGCAGCACTGCGCCATAAAGAAACTGCAATAGCGTGGTTTTCAGGGATTCCAACTCATAAAAAGAATTCCAAGAATGAGGATCTTCAGATTTTATTACAGGATCGCAGCACATTGGAGCTATACTTCGGAATTGTTATCGGGTAGATCAAGACATCTGAACCACCGGTCAGTGGTGACATGACAGTCTTTGACCCTCCATGTGACATATTGCCTTAGAGCATGTATAGCCAGCGCCTCAAGTTTGCCTCATACGCCCGGTCACTGTTCGGTCATGTTTTTTTTGACTCAGACGAGCTTCTTAAACTGGCCTCAAACGTCCGGTTGACTGGTATCTTCATATCCACCCCAAATATAGATGGATGTGGGGGCGGTCGGGCACGCCCGCCGTGTCGGACCCAACAGTCCGACCTCACCCCAAATTGCATCAAATCCATCAAACCCTTCCTCCTCCTCTTGCCGCCCTTCAACCTTTCTCGTGCCCGGACCCTCGCCGTCCTCCACCCTTACTCCCAATCCTCACCTTCGGTCCCGATCCACCGTCGGAGATGTCATCCAGCCTGACCCACACCGCCGCGACGAAGACGCAGTCTGCCTCATCCGTCAGCGGGGTCAATTCGTCGGCTGCGACTTGCAAGGCAGAGAACGTCGCCCGCAAGTTGCGTTTCAACGCCGGCAGCGAGAGAGGAGGCGGCAGCGTAGGGAGGTTCGGACGTGGTGGAGCAGCTGTCTCCTCCGCCGCGCCCGGATCCCCACACTCCTTCCCTCCGAGCGCCCACGCGGATTATGCCCCCCCCTTGGGATAGAGGATGATTTGACAGCAGGCTGGGCCATTCCGGAGAGCTTTCCGCCCACGCAGATGCCATCGAGCAACGTGTGTGACTTGCCGCAGCTCGTTAGGCAGATGAGCACGGGCACCGACAATGCCCGGGCTGCTCTCGACATGTTGAACGGAATGACTGAATAAGAGTCGGTGCGTTTTCTTTGCTCCTGCCCGATCCGATTTTAGCATAGACCACTAGGTCATTTCACACATGATGAATGCTTGCAAACCATGATCATGTAGGAGGCGTTCTTGTCGAACATGATCAATGACAATGAATATCCGACCGAAATGGAGTATGAATTGGAGGCCACCACCACATTTGAAGTTGGGACAACATCCAATCCCAATATGAGCAAGAAGAAGAAGAAGATCAAGACGCCGAAGGCAAGAGGCAACGAGCAAAAGGGGAACACTTATTGGATGGAGATTTGGAAGGAGTATCATGAGCAAAGAAGTATTTGGAGCCGCATCCTATCGTGACCACCCTCAGTGTGACATCTCTCAAACATTGTTGAGGGATCATTCAAGGGGAAGTGAACAAGTACGCCGGCTACTACTCACAGGTGACCAAACGCCCTCAAAGTGGGATGAGAGTCACAACTCACGTAAGCTCAATTGCCTCATCTTGTCGTCCATTGCATATGCTTCTTGTGTTTGCATTCTCGTGCTCATATATATGTTGTTTGCTAGACGGTGGCAGCGGCCACTTTATATCACGAGGTGAAGAAGAAGCCATTTGCTTTTAGCCATTGTTGGGTCATATTGAATGGCAAGCCGAAGTGGAACCAACTTGTGGCCCACCTCAAGTCCAGCAAGAAGAGTAATGATGGCTCAAGATCGAACCAATAGATTGGGTTGGACGATGAAGAGGACGATATTGTCGTGACGAATGGAAAAACCACCATGCCAAAGGACAACCGCCAAGTCATGGGAAACAAGTGGGAGAAGGCATGTGCCGCCCGTGATACCTCCGGTACCAAAATTTCATCCACATGGACATGCATCTTTTTAGTGAGGGAGAACAAGAAGGAGAGGTACAAGCTCAAGTTGGATGCACAAAAGGAAAGGATGGGGTGGGACTGGAAGAGGGCGTAGAAGAAGCTTGAAATTGAGAGGGAGAAGATCGAGTTGGAGAATCAACAAACAACGATCGAATGGAAACTCGAGAAGACCAAGACATTTGGCAACATAGAGTTTGAGAAGGAGAGGTTGCAACTCGCACGGGGCACGAAAAATGCGTGGATCATGTTGGCGGGCGAAACCCTCTTAGATGAGCATGCGAAGAAGTGGCTTGCGGACAAGAAGAAGGAAATCAACGACCGTAGAAAGTAAGAGGTGGCAGCGGCCCGGATGCAGGCGGTGGTGCGGAGCAGGCAGCCCAGATGCAGGCGTAGGAGGCTGCCCGGATGCAGGCACAGCAGGACGAGCAGGACGCATTGTGCCTGGAGCACGACACATTCCGCTTGGAGAAGACACCCGACCAGTGATCCGAGGCCATCCGTCATGCTCGGACATTGATTTCATTTTATGATTTGCTTTGCTTTGTTTTGGACTTTGGCATTCAGACAATTTGTATCGTATGATTGATGTTAGAAGAGAAAGAGGGATTTGGTGGAATAGTCCATTGTATTGCTTGAGTCTCGTGGGCATATATATAGGAGTACATGATCTACAAGTACAAGGCAAGCCAGAATATTTCCTAGTCTAACCTATGTTTCCAATACAATCACGTTACTCAACATCCCCCCGCAGTCACAACGGCAGCGACGCAGATGGTGAGACTGGAGAAGAATCCGAAGGCAAGCCGACGGACACCCCCCCATAGTCGTAACGGTCGACGCATCATGGAAGTCGTGGCTGGAGTGAAAACCGACGAGGTTGCTCAAGCAAGGCGGTAGCCCTTTGTGTCGTTGTTGAGGTAGCCGAGAGCATGGGTGGTGGAGCCGTGGTCGAGGTAGCCGTGCGAAGAATGTCGTGGTAGATGTCGAGTCGTGGTGGCCGGTGTTGAGGAAGTCGCCGTGGAGCCGCGGGCACAAGGGGGCGCCGAGTTAGCATGGGCGTAGTGGTGCGAAGTAGTGGTGTGCCGGGAAGAAGGTGTTGTTGACGACGCGTCGCGGCGGGTTTGGCAAGCCCGGGGACACATCGTGGACGAAGGCACGCACCAGTGTTGCCAGCACCGCGCATGCGTAGATGGACGAAGACGAAGTTGACGAAGCGCTGAACAGGCTTGCCAGGACTGGGGACACGTCATGGATGAAGGCATGCATCGATGTTGCCAGCACCGGGCATGCGTAGATGAGGGACCTGCACGAGTTGTACGCCATGTCGGAGAACTCAGAGGGGCCAGCAGAGAAGAACTCGACGACGATTGCGGCGTCCATCGACGTGAGGCCAATGTCACCAACGATGGTCGGAGTAGACGAAGTATCCGGGGTAGATGACGGCGGCGCTGACGACGGGCTGGTGCTGGACGAAGACAAAGGAGGTGGACGGGCAGCTGCGGTGGCTACAGGGGTAGCGGCGGTGGCGGCCAAAGAAGAGCGACGGCGGCGGCGGCTAGGTTAGGAGCACGACAGCGGTGCTCGAAGGAGGCGAAGAACCCTGACAACGTGATGAAGACCGGCGCGGACGGTGGCGTTCCCGCGCCAAGGAAGACGGCGCGACACATACCACGGGAGGTCGACGCGCGGTGATGGCGGAGTGGATCGCGAGCCGTGGCGCTACGGCCCGAAGGGGCGACGCAGCGGCGACGGGTAGGTCGGGGCGGCGGCGGGGACCGCAGGCCGCGGCGCTACAGCCTGAAGGGGTGGTGCAGCGACGGAGCGCGGGTCGGTGCAACCGCGGGGACTGATGAGGGTATATACCCAGGGTAGGGTCATAGGCTCGACCTATACGTCCTACCCAAGGTCACTACCTTGGAAGATGGAAAGACCAAGAGTCAACAGAAGAGCACCAGTCTCGTACGTCGAGTGCAATCCACTCGATGCTCACACCACTCTATGATCATTACCTGTCGTCACTCGACCACAAGGAAGATCACTCGACCATATCGAAGACCAGAAGTCAGAAGAGCACACAACGGCCATATATTTACTCCTTAGTCTTCATGAGCATTAAGAGTACAAAATGCTGGCGTTACCAGTAACACCCTTACTTTATGTACATTAGTTCCCTTGTAATGGAGGGGGGCTAGGGTCCTGGCGCACTCTATATAAGCCATCCCCCTCCTCTAGCACAAGGGTTCGCACCCACTGTAATTCAACACACATAATCCAATCGACCGCCTCCGGGCACCGAGACGTAGGGCTATTACTTCCTCCGAGAAGGGCCTGAACTCGTAAATATCGCGTGTACATCTTCGCCATAGCTAAGATCTTGCCTCTCCATACCTACCCCCTCTTTCTACTGTCAGACTTAGAACCACGACAGTTGGCGCCCACCTTGGGGCAGATGTCTTAGCGACTTTTTGGTGAAGTTGCAAGTTTATTTTCCGATCATCATCATGGTTTCCGGCGACGAGATGGTTGAGGGCCGCGAGATCCGTCTCGGCGCGCTCGTTTTCATCGCCGACGACTCGGCGTGGCTCCAGGAAGCTCCGCTCGATGTCGAGGCGCTCCCCGTCCGAGGGGCGATGCACTTTCGCACGTGCATTCGTGGCGTTCTTCTTCGACAGCCGTCGACCCAGTATCAGTCGGTGCCGGTGGCATCCCCCCTTCCCGCTATTCGTTGCCGCAATCGATCCGGTCAGTCGCGGCTTCAGCGGTGGGTGAGGCATGCAGTGGCTCGACGTTCGGCCACCCATCAAGTCGCGGCAATCGAGCCCGACGAAACTCTCCACGTCCTGTTCAATCTGTCGACTGGCTCCGCGGAGACGGCGTTCGAGTGCGATAGCAGCGATCCTGCGGCTGAAGTCCTGATGGTCGATGGTCCGCGTGGCCTACCTAGTTTTCACCGCGAGGACGGCGAAGAGGCTGGTGACGATCCATCACGGGTCCATGAGGAGTATCGTCCCGAACCTCTCTCCTCATAGCAGAGAGAGGATCTTCGTCGTCGCAACATGGACGCACTTCACACGCCCATCGCCGGAGAAACCCCCGAGGCTCGAGCCTTGGAGGAAGCGCGCTTAGCCAACTTGGCTGAGCGCACTCGACTGGATAACCTTCAGCGCGCTCTTGACGAGCGCGCCCAGGAGCGGATCCATGAATCCACTCGACGACAGCTTTTCCTGCCTCCACCTAAGGTATACCGCACACCGATTCAGAATCTCACAGCTGCGGCCCGAATAACAGAGTCCATCCAACCTTCCCAGTCAGAAGCTGGTAGAGGGTTGATGCAGATCCGGGCCCTTCTCAGAGCAGCAGGAGAGCAGAATACAACAGTATCTCAGTCGTGAAATAGGATTCATAGAAGATCCGTTGCAGCGGACACGGTTCAGTCGGCTCACAGCCCAAGATTGCCTCCGCGGCATGAAGGCCGTGGGCAGTATGATCATCCACTCGACTGTGACAATCATCGTCGAGGACCCACGCCTCCTCCGAGGAGTGCGTCATATGTACCTCGGCGGAATGATGATAGGCGCCGTCACAGTCCTGAGCGCAAGAATTCAGTCGACCCAAGGGAACCGGGCTTCGACGCGAGGTCTATCCTCGTTCAAGGCCTGGTCGACCGGAACAGAGCACACAGAGAAGAACCTGGCAGAGACCGTCCAAGTGGGAGCCGAGTGCATGTTTCTGGTCCCGAGTGTTTTAGCAGAGCCATCAGGGCAGCAGTGATACCTCCCAACTTCAGGCTGGCATCCGGAGTCAGTAAGTTCACTGGTGAATCCAAGCCTGAAACTTGGCTTGAAGATTACCGAGTGGCTATGCAGATCGGGGGCGGTAACGACGAGATAGCAATGAAGCATCTTCCACTCATGTTGGAAGGGTCAGCCCGAGCATGGCTGACTCAGTTGGCTCCGGGCAGCATTCATAGTTGGGAAGAGCTATTCCGAGTGTTTGTGAGAACTTTCGAAGGCACGTGCAAGCGACCTGGAGGATTGCCTGAGTTGCAGCACTGCGTGCAGAAGCCAAATGAGACTTTGAGAGAGTTCATCTAGAGATGGTCCACCCTGCACCACACCGTCGAGAATGTTTCAGAGCATCAAGCCATGTGTGACTTCAAGGAAGGCGTCAAATACAGAGAGTTGGTCTTGAAATTCGGTCGGACTGGAGATATGACTCTGGCTCGAATGATGGAAATAGCCACCCGGTACACTAACGGAGAAGAAGAGGATCGACTCCGTAGCAGGAAGAGCAAACCAGTTGGGCAAGATACCGGTGGAGGTAACTCCAGTCGGAAGCAGAAGCGCAAGGCCGAGCCGGCAGTGCCCGGAGAGATTGCGGCAATGAATCAAGGAAAGTTTAAGGGAAAACCTAAAGGGCCCTGGGCCCCTAAGAAGGTGAAGGATAAGGAAGGGAATGACGTGATGGATTTGCCGTGCCACATCCACACGAAGAAAGATGAGGAAGGTAATCTGGTTTACCCGAAGCATACCACCTGGCAGTGTCGACTCCTAATCCAGCAGTTCAGAGAGAAACAACCTACTGAAAGGGAGAAGGAGTCGGACCAAGGTGAAGATGAAGAGGAAGACGATGGTTATCCCAAAGTCGGTTCCACACTGATGATATTCACTGACGTTGAAAGCAAGAGTTGATTGAAGGTCATCAACAGGGAGGTGAACATGGTCGCTCCCGCAGCGATGACCACCTACCTGAGATGGTCTCAGACAGCCATTACGTTCGACCAGTTTGACCACCCTGCTCGTGTGGCCATCCCTGGGAGGCAAGCTTGGTAGTCGACCCCGTGGTTGGAGGCACTCGTCTGACTAAGGTACTGATGGACGGTGGCAGCGGTCTGAACATCCTCTACACTGAGACTCTGAAGGGGATGGGCATTCCGATGTCCAAGCTTAGCGAGAGCAATATGAGTTTTCATGGTGTTATTCCTGGGAAGAAAGCCGAGTCACTCGGACAGATCGCCCTCGACGTGGTTTTCGGTGACTCTAAGCATTACCATAAGGAAAAGTTGACATTTGAAGTCGTGGATTTCCAGAGTGCCTATCATGCCATTTTGGGTAGGCCAGCCTATGCACGCTTTATGGCTCGACCATGTTATGTGTACCTCAAACTGAAGATGCCTGGCCCCAAAGGCGTGATCACAGTTACATGCAATCGACAGAAGGATGAGGAGTGCTTCCAGAAAGGCTCCAAGATCGCCGATGAGCAGATGGTAGCAGTTGAGCTCCAAGAATATCAGAAGAACACGGATCCGAGTGATCTGCTCAGAGCCAAGAAACCTGCCATAGATTCTGCATTCCAATTGACTGGTGAGATGAAGCCAGTTCATATTCACCCAACGGAGCCTAGTGCCGCACCGACCCATATATCAACGACACTCGACAGCAAATAGGAAGAAGCGCTCGTCCAGTTCCTCCGTGAGAACTGGGACATCTTTGCGTGGAAACCTTCTGACATGTGGGGTGTACCCAGAGGACTGGCCGAGCACCGTTTGCGTGTCGACCCCAAAATAAAACCCGTCAAAGAACATCTTCGGCGGTCCGCCGTGCAGAAGAAGAAAGCAATCGACGAAGAAGTGGCTCGACTGTTGGCAGCAGAGTTCATCCGTGAAATCTACCACTCCGAGTGGCTAGCCAATTTAGTCATGGTTCCTAAGAAGGATAATTCACTTCGTATGTGCATTGATTTCAAGCATATCAATTGGGCCTGCCCGAAAGATCACTTCCCTCTCCCTCGCATCGATCAGATTGTTGATTCGATTGCAGGGTGTGAATGCTTGTCTTTCTTAGATGCATATTCCGGATACCATCAGATCCGACTGTATGGTCCTGATGAAATAAAAACAGCCTTCATCACACCATTCGGGTACTTTTGCTATGTCACCATGCCTTTTGGTTTGAAAAATGCTGGAGCCACATTCATGAGAATGATTCAGAAGTGCCTGCTCACTCAAATCAGTCGGAATGTGGAAGCGTACATGGATGACATTGTGGTCAAGTATCGCAAAGGTTCCGACCTATTGACTGACCTTGCAGAAAACTTTGCCAACCTCAGAAGATACGATATCAAGCTTAATCCGTCAAAATGCACGTTCGGAGTTCCAGGAGGAAAGTTACTCGGTTTTCTTGTTTCCGAATGAGGGATCGACGCCAATCCAGAGAAAGTTGACACCATCCTCCGAATGAAATGCCCTGTGCGAGTGCATGATGTTCAAAAGCTGACTGGTTGTTTGGCCGCTCTGAGTCGATTCATTTCTTGTCTCGGTGAAAAGGCCTTGCCTCTTTACCGATTGATGAAGAAGTCTGATAAGTTCGAGTGGACTAATGAAGCTAAAGCAGCGTTTGCAGAACTCAAAACACTGCTTTCCACCCAGCCGGTGCTCACTGCGCCAATCAGCAAGGAGCCTTTACTGCTCTATATTGCAGCCACTGGACAGGTTGTCAGTACATTACTCACAGTCGAGCGGGAAGAAGAAGGAAAAGCCTACAAGGTTCAACGCCCAGTCTATTATCTCTCTGAAGTTTTGACTCCATCCAAGCAACGATACCCGCATTATCAGAAGCTTGTCTATGGAATATACATGACCATGAAGAAGGTTGCGCATTACTTCTCTGACCACTCCATTACAGTCGTCAGCGATGCGCCACTATCCGAAATTCTGAATAACAGAGATGCAACTGGTCGTGTGGCCAAATGGGCGATTGAACTCCTCCCTTTAGATATCAAGTTCGAGGCAAAGAAGGCCATCAAGTCCCAAGCAATTGCAGATTTTCTGACCGAGTGGATTGAACAGCAATTGCCGACTCAAGTTCACTCGAAACATTGGACTATGTTTTTTGATGGCTCCAAGATGTTGAATGGTTCAGGTGCTGGAGTAGTTTTGGTATCCCCCCGCGGAGACAGGCTTAGTTACGTTCTCCAGATTCATTTTGATTCCTCCAATAACCAAGCCGAATATGAAGCACATCTATACGGGTTGCGTATGGCCATTTCACTCGGCGTCCGTCGCCTTATGGTCTACGGCGATTCTGATTTGGTGGTTAACCGAGTCATGAAGGAATGGGATGTCAGAAGCCCAGCCATGACGAGTTATTGCAATGCAGTGAGAAAGTTGGAGAAGAGGTTTGAAGGTTTGGAGCTCCACCATATACCCCGACTGAAAAATCAAGCTGCAGATGAGTTGGCCAAGATAGGCTCAAAGAGAGAAGCTATTCCCCAAAACGTGTTTCTGGAACATATCCATTCACCTTCGGTTCAAGAAGATCCTTTCACCGAAGAGTCACCGCAGCCCAAGAGTGCCACAGATCCGACTGAAGTCGAAGTCCTGGCTGTGGTTGACTTAATCATGGAGGTTTTGGTCATCAATCCCGACTGGACAGTACCATACATCGCATATATTCTTAGGAAGGAACTCCCATAGGATGAAGAAGAAGCTCAACAGATCGTCCGACGGTCTAAAGCCTTTACTGTGATAAGAGGACAGTTGTTCAGAGAGAGTGTAACTGGAGCCTGCCAGAAATGCATCACACCAGAAGAAGGCTGAATGATCCTTAATGATATCCACTCAGGGACCTGTGGTCACCATGCGTCCTCTCGGACCATCGTAGCCAAAGCATACCGAGCCGGGTTTTACTGGCCGCACACTAACGAAATGGCAAAGGAAATAGTGGACAAGTGTGAAGGTTGTCAGTTTTATTCCAACATGTCTCACAAACCTGCGTTAGCTCTAAAGACTATTCCACTCGTCTGGCCCTTCGCTGTTTGGGGATTGGACATGGTAGGACCTCTGAGGACAGGCAGGAGTGGATTTACTCATGTGCTGGTAGTAGTCGATAAGTTCACCAAATGGATCGAAGCCAAGCCCATTAAGAGCCTTGAAGCGAGCACAACCGTGAGTTTCATCAGAGAACTTATATTAAGATACGACGTCCTGCACGACATCATCACGGACAACGGCTCGAACTTCAATTCTGAAGAGTTCAAAGCTTTTTGCGCCTCCCAGGGCACGAGGGTCGATTACGCTTCAGTCGCCCATCCCCAGTCGAATGGACAAGCTGAGCAAGCGAATGGATTGATTCTCAAAGGGCTGAAGCCTCGGCTAATGTGTGACCTCAAGCACGCAGCAGGGGCTTGGGTCGACGAGCTCCCATCGATGCTTTGGGGGCTGAGGACAACCCACAATCGGTCAACTGGACGGACTCCATTCTTTCTGGTCTACGGAGCTAAAGCCGTTTTGCCGAGCGATTTGCTCCACAACGCTCCCCGAGTCGAACTCTTCTCAGAAGAAGAAGCAGAGCAAGCTCGACAAGACGCATTCGACCTCTTGGAGGAGGAGAGAGAGATGGCTTTGATCCGGTCGACCGTTTATCAGCAAGACTTACTTCGATTCCACGCCAAGAACGTAAGGGGTCGTGCATTCCAGGAAGGGGACTTGGTCCTCCGAGTGGATCAACAAAGGCCACACAAGCTCGCCCCTGCTTGGGAAGGCCCTTTCGTCATCACCAAGGTTCTCCACAACGGGGCATACCGTCTGTTCAATGTCGAACACAATAGAGATGAGCCGCGTGCCTGGAATGCAGATCTGCTCTGCCGTTTCTATTCTTAAATAGTTAAACCGATCAGATGTAATAAGGAATACCTGTTAGTTTAATTATCAAAAGACATAATTTACTCCTTCCGAGTGGTTATTGTTTATTTATTTTGTGTATGCTACTTTAGCCGTGAATCTATTTCGCCTGAACCTAAGTGATAAAAATCCTACCGAGTGATGAGTCTGCCTCTCACTCGGGGGCTTAGCTGCAGGCCAGTGCTCGCCTAAGTGACAAAAATCCTACCGAGTGATGAGTCTGCCTCTCACTCGGGGGCTTAGCTGCAGCCTAGGGCTCGCCTAAGTGATAAAAATCCTACCGAGTGATGAGTC
>NC_041383.1:284708471-284746877 GCF_002162155.2 Triticum dicoccoides | reverse complement strand
GGGGGCTTAGCTGCAGTCTCGTACTCGCCTAAGTTTGAAAAATCCCACCAAGTGGAGAGCGATCCTCCCACTCGGGGGCTTAGCTACAGTCTCGTACTCGCCTAAGTTCGAAAAAATCCTACCGAGTGAAGAGCAATCCTCTCACTCGAGAGGCTTAGCTGCAGCCCAGTGCTCGCCTAAGTAATGACAAATCCTACCAAGTGGAGAGCGATCCTCCCACTCGGGGGCTTAGCTGCAGCCCAGTGCTTGCCTAAGTAATGAAAAATCCTACCAAGTGGAGAGCGATCCTCCCACTCAGGGGCTTAGTTGCAGTCTCGTACTCGCCTAAGTTTGAAAAATCTCACCGAGGGAAGAGCAATCCTCTCACTCGGGAGGCTTAGCCGCAGTCTCGTACTCGCCTAAGTTTCAAAAACCTTACCCAACCGGTCGACTGGAACGTCAAGACCATTGCTGAGTGCCTTGCTGATGAGCTGATCAATGCTACTCAAAGGTTGCTCGATCAGGCAACTGGCCGTCCTTCTCCAGAAGCTGAGTACCTTGCTGATGAGTTGATCAATGCTACTCAAGGATCACCCAAGCGGTCGACTGGAACATCAAGACCATTGCTGAGTACCTTGCTGATGAGCTGATCAATGCTACTCAAAGATCATCCAAGCGGTCAACTGGAATGTCAAGACCATTGCTGAGTGCCTTGCTGATGAGCTAATCAATGCTACTCAAAGGTTGCTCGATCAGGCGACTGGCCGTCCTTCTCCAGAAGCTGAGTACCTTGCTGATGAGCTGATCAATGCTACTCAAGGATCACCCAACCAGTCGACTGGAACGTCAAGACCATTGCTAAGTGCCTTGCTGATGAGCTGATCAATGCTACTCAAAGGTTGCTCGATCAGGCGACTGGCCATCCTCCTCCAGAAGCTGCATTAAGCAAACGGACAATAATTCGATAGAAAGGCGAATTCTATTCGAAGACAGATGCAATGTGTGAGGTGATAAATTCAAAGTTTCTTAGCCACAATATAAAGTGCTCGAACGTCGGGCCCGAAGGAGTTTTAACGATTACAAATCCACTCGGCATTCTGAGGCAAATAAAGCGGTGGCAGAATGTTTTTTAATCACTCGGCGGGAGAAGGACTGGCCGGGTCGCAGAAGCTGTTGAGGTCGATGCTGTCGGTGATGCGAGTCGCTGCTTTGAGGAAGGTGTCCATGAAGTCCTGGAAGGAGTGCTTCTTGGTGTTCGCCACTTTGAGGGCTGCCAGCTTGTCTTCCTTTGCCTCCTTGTAGTGCACTCTGACCAAAGACAAAGCAACGTCAGCACCGCACCGGGCGAAAGATTTCTTCCACTCTTGCACTCAATCTGCGATCTGATTTAGCCGAGTCATCAAGACTCGAGGTCTTGAGACATTTCCGCCCGAGGCTAGAGTTCAGCGTCCACTCGGACCATCGCCGCCTTCAGCCGAGCCAGATAGTCGACTGCATCATCCAAGCGCGATTCCAGTCAGAGCAAGTTCATCGCAGCTTCATCCTTCATGGGGCAGTTGATAGGGTCGAGATCTGTCTCGTCCCGTCCAGTTTCGGCCTCAAAGTCCTGACAGAGTTCTGTTTCATCACAACAAACAATGAGTCGACAGTATTGCAAATCTCAGTCGATGACAGTTATTTAACGGGACAGACGTACCCTCAAGCTTCAGGACAAGCTTTGCCGCGAGTTGCTCTAAATGAGACTTTAGCTTGCCAGTCTTGGTCCTGAGGCCTTCGACTTCAGCGGTCAAGTTCTCATTGTCCTTCCGCAGTTGCTCAACTTCACGATTAGCGTCCGAGACGGTCGTCTTCAACATCGCATTCTCATCCTCCAACTTGCCGACTAAAGCCAGCTTCTCGTCCGCAAGCTTCGTCTTCTCGCGCGCTTCCTTCTGAGCAGCTGCAAGGTCCAGATCCTTCTGCTCCAGAGCTTCCTTCATCCTCTCTAAAGAAACAACACTCTTCAGACGAGACTGGAGTTGGCGATTTTCACTATGCACATCTGCTTATGCGAATTCACTCGGTTCAAAGAGACTGAAAGAAAAGCCAGTGCCAAGTGTAAAGCTACAAAGCAGACAAAATGGCCGAGTGATTACCTCCCATGATGGCTGTTTCTTCTTGAGCTTTCTTCAAATTCTTCTTCGCAAGTTCGAGATCAAGTTCCACACTGATATGCTTCTTTAATTCGGTGAGCCGAGCTCCAAGATCACAAGACCTCTACAGACAAAAAGAGAGACATATCAGTCGACACATACAAACAACAGTGAATGAGAAGGTTTACTCTAAGACTACTGCCGAATAAAATATTCAACAGTAGTCTCGGGGACTACACCCAGTGGGTGCACTCAGCGTGCCCCCACCGGATCAGATCAATACTCAGTAAAAAAAAGCAGAGGTAGAATGATCAACACTCATCAGACCTCAGTTGACTGCCAGCAGCCGACCGTGGTCTCGGGGACTACACCCAGTGGGTGCACTCGACGTGCCCCCACTGATTCGGAAAGTGCAAAATCAGAGATTTCTTGGGTTCTAAATGAAGGAACACCCAGTGGGTGATGAGATATAAAGCAACGTTCAAAAGTTCAGTCAGAAGTTTACTAACCTGAACATTGGTCTGAAGGGCAGTGCTGGCATTGTAGGCTATCTGACTAGCCTCATGCATCACCTTCACCTGCTCCATGACAAGATTTGCCTGGCGAAGAGCTTCCCTAATGGCACTTGGCGAATCATCCGGAGTTTGATATGTAGCAAAAAGGGATGGCTCCAGAGGGGTCAAAGTAGCGGCCGGTTCAGACGAATGGAGTTGCACCGGTGCAGCAGGCATCTGTGCAGTCGACCCCGACGGACGATCAGTCGTCAACGGGTCGGCAAATGTGACGTTAGTCCGAGCTGTCGCCTCAGGTGCCGGCGTCGACTGAGGGATTTGGACTTCAAGTCTCCTTCTGCTCGAACCTCCACTCTTCTTCTTCCTCTCTTGTGGGGGCACTTCTTCCTCCTCGTCATCAGGAAGCACAACGATATCTTGCGGAGCTACATATGAAGAGAAGCACCAAATTTTCAGTCAATCGACCACCCACTCGGTTGAACAGGATTGAGTTGAATGAACTTACCAGCCCGTGAGGTGGCTTCTTTGTCTTCTGGTGCCTTGTCAACGTCCATGTCAGTGGCAGCGGAGGTGGGGCTGAAAGGACACAAGAACTAGTCAGCCGGATCGGGAAAACCTTCAGTCGACTTACAGAAATGCAAACAAGATATCCACCCCGAGGCAACGGGGACGTCCATCTTGATGCGCGACAGCGTCTTTCGGGTCTTGGAAGGCGCGACTTTAGGATGCTTAGCCACCTTCTCCGTCAGCTCCGGAGTCGACGTCCGAGTGCGCTTTTGGGTGGTGGTGCTGGGAGCCACACTCTTCACTCGACCGCCGGATGGATCGTGTTGCTGCTTGGATCGACGCTCAGAGCGCGGCGGCGAGTCGACCTCATCTTCCTCATCCGACTCCTCACTCTCCTCCTCCTCCTCCTCCTCTCCCGGGGACCCCCATTCGCCACTCTCCTCCGCGCTGTCCTCCCCCTCCTGGTCCTGCGCCAAAGCCTGTTCGCCGTTGGGCATTGAGTACATTTCTGTGAATACTTGCAAAGCAAATTAGCCAAAACAAGAGTCAGCCAACACCAAACACAGTCGAAATGCAAGCGGGAAACAATCGTAATGGAGAAGGTACCTTGTCGGGTGGGTTGTCACTTCCGAAAGGAGCGACTCGCCTGGATCCTCTAGGGTTATCTTGATTGCCCATGATACCCTTCAACCACAAAGCCACGGTGTTGGGCGGCACTTCTTTTGGATGGACCCGAGTGGTGTCGCCCGGTCCAGAGTACAACCACATTGGGTGGTCACGGGACTGGAGAGGCTGGATACGCCGAGCGAGGAACACCTCCAGCAAATCCATGCCAGTGACACCATCATTAATGAGCTGGACCACTCGGTCCACTAACATCCTCATCTCCATGGTCTCAGCAGCAGTAACCTTCAGTGGAGCAGGAGTTTGGACATGGTCGAATGAAAAAGGAGGAAGACCGGTCGACTGGCCCGGAGTCGCCACGTCCTGGCAGTAAAACTAGGTCGATTGCCAGCCCCTGACGGATTCAGGGAGGATCATAGCGGGGAAAGCACTCCTATTCCTCTTTTGGATACCTAAACCCCCGCACATTTGGATAACGTGGGTTTTCGAGTCGCTCGACTTCACCTTCTTAACCGACTGGGAACGAATGGTGAAGATGTGTTTGAAGAGACCCCAGTGCGGTCGACACCCTAAGAAGTTCTCGCACATCGACTCGAACGCGGCTAGATACGTGATGGTGTTGGGGGAAAAGTGATGGAGCTGTGCCCCGAAACAGTTCAAAAACCCTCGGAAGAAAGGGTGCGGAGGAAGCGAGAAGCCCCGGTCGACATGGGTGGCGAGCAAGACACACTCACCCGGTCGAGGTTGCGGCTCCGTCTCTCCCTTCGGCAGCCTCGCCGCTCCCTCTGCAATCAGCCCGGTCTCCTCCAGCTCAGTCAGATCCTCCTGCCGGATCGAAGACCGGATCCAATCGCCTTGGATCCAGCCTGGCAGCAACCCCGAGCGCGATGACAATTTGCGGCTTGGTTTCTTGCCCTTCGCCGCCCCCATCTCCTTCTTGGCGCGCTCTAGCGCCGCCGTCTTGTCCTTCACCATGGTGGGAAAGCGGCGACGTCGGAGGCAGAGGCGCTTGGTACGGCGGAGGAGCAGAGAAGGGAGAAGAAGAAGAAGCAGGCGTGCACAGTGCAAGCACCCCGTCCCCGTCGCCTTATAAAGGCTCACTTCCGAGTGACTGACGCGTGGGGCCAGGCAATCCCGTCAAATCCTGCTACAGTTGCGCGCAGCGAACATGGCGAAAAAGGCGGCGCAATAATCGAGGCGTCTCGGCTTGTCCGGGTCCCCCTTTTTTCGACGCCCTCCTACCCGCGCGCGCCTCCGAAACTTCATATCCCGCAGAATCCGGGATTCCCCGCAGACAATCTCACCTGAGATCTCACGCTCCCGCACGACACTCGACGCATGAGGCCACCAGTTCAGTCGACGACTTCCTGAATGGATCAAGGCAACCGAGTTGACTCCGAAGTATCAACGCAGGCGTTCGGTCTAACAGGAAACACTCGCAGAGACACGAAGCACATGACAGGTCCAATGTTGTCTTACTTTCCTCTCACACCTTAATCCATTCGAGGGCTACTGACGAGGGTACAGACCCGGGATAGGGTCATAGGCTCGACCTATACGTCCTACCCAAGGTCACTATCCTGGAAGATGGAAAGACCAAGAGTCAACAGAAGAGCACCAGTCTCGTACGTCGAGTGCAATCCACTCGACGGTCACACCACTCGACGATCATTAACTGTCGTCACTCGACCACAAGGAAGATCACTCGACCATATCGAAGACCAGAAGTCATAAGAGCACACAACGGCCAGATATTTACTCCTTAGTCTTCATGAGCATTAAGAGTACTAAATGCTGTCGTTACCAGTAAAGCCCTTACTTTATGTACATTAGTTCCCTTGTAATGGAGGGGGGCTGAGATCCTGGCGCACTTTATATAAGCCACCCCCTCCTCTGGCACAAGGGTTCGCACCCACTGTAATTCAACACACATAAACCTCTTTCTACTATCAGACTTAGAACCACGACAGGGACGGCCTTGAGGAGGCGGCTGGGACCGCGTATCGCAGCACTATGGCCCGTAGGGGCGACGTAGCGGCAACGCGCGAGTCGATGCAGCCGCGAGGAACAACGGGACGGTGGCGCTGCGGCCCGACGTGGCGTCGCAATGATAGCCCGTTGCTCGATCGGTGGAGGGGCGCGCTGAACTCAGGAACGATCTTCACGGGACCTGCGGAGGCACGCGTAGCCGACGGGCCAGGTCGGTCGCCCGGCGTAGATGAGGCAGATCGCGGCGACGAGCGGGTGATCAAGCCGATCGCGCGCGAGGTCGGGGGCGTCGCTCGGTGGAGGCGGGGTGGCGGCAGAGCCCGAGATGAGGCCAGTGACGACGGATGATGTGGGACGTCGTGCGGATGAGCTTGTCAGCACCGGCATCTGGGCTGCCAAAGCAGCACCGGCGCCCGGGCGGCGAGGCCCGAGCAACCAACGGAGCAGCGACGCCCGAGTTGAGGCAGCCGACGAGCCTGACGAAGCCGTCCCGATGCAGCCGTGGACGAGGCCGGTGAGGTAGACCGTCGGGCCGCCATGCAGACGCGGCGGAGGCGGGTGGCGTGGATGGATTGGCGGGCCGACGCGCGAGCGACAACTATGATTGACCGCCGCATGGCGCGAGGCCGCCGGGTGTAGGCGATGCAAGTGTCCCGGTCGGAGCAGGGCAGTGACATTGGCGCAGGGCAACAGGCGGGCCGGCGCGCGGACGACGGCCTTGATGGCCGCCTGTCGCGTGAGGCCGCCGGGTCGGTGAAGTGGCCGGCCCGTCGCGCCGGTGTCGGAGTAGAGGCGCGGGATGTCGACGGCGGCGGCGCGCGACACAAACCGGTCAAGCATAGATCGGAAAACCAAAAAGAAAAACGCCGATCAAAACGACCGACGAGAGAGCGAAAAAACCCGGAGTAAAGGCTCGAAAAAAAGACTCTTTAGGGCAGCCGGCCAACATGGCCGACAGACGAATCCTAGGTACGGGCGGCGCGGCCCCTGGCGGCGGCCATGGAGGCCGACCACCCATGGGGCGGCGCGCGGGTGCGGAAGCGGCGGCAACTAGGGTTTAGAATCCGGAAACTGATACCATGTTAGAAGGGAAAGAGGGATTTGATGGAATATTCTGTTGTATTGCTTGAGCCTTGTGGGTATATATATATGAGTACATGATCTACTTGGAGTACAAGACAAACCAGAATATTTTCTAGTCTAACCTATGTTTTCAATACAATCACGTTACTCAACAATTGATGTGCATATATTTAAGGCTAAAAAATTACGGTATTTTAATGCACGGCGCAACATTTGTGGAATGTCCGATCAATGCCCACGGACGCGCCCCAACGCGGCCACGGCCGTTTGAGGGGCCGGATTTGCTATGTCCAACTATAGATGATGCTCTTAGGATCGGTGTCAAAATGATTCCGGATGGCCATACATCATAATATGCTATGATACGGGTCAATGATATGGACAGTGCAAGCCAGATACAGTCAAGTAGATAGAACACACACACGATGTACCTAGGATCCGATCCTGACACCCACGCCCAAAATCTGTCGGGTTGTGATACGGAAAAGGACATGCATGGTCGTACCATGCCATCTCGACGTTCATCAATAGTCAAGCAGTACAGTGCTGCGCTCGGTTACACCAGCATAGGACATGCGCGGCAATTTAGTGGGAGAGATCTTGTCCAGCCACGGCTCGGGTCGAGGCAAATAATTCTCCCAACAAAAGGAGAGGAACAAACGGATGGGTGAGAGATGATGGATCATGTGTCCAGCCACGACTTCCACAAACATTATTTCATGATGAAATTTTGCAAGCTCTTAGAACATTTATAAATGCCTATCACATAAAAAAATCAGATTTTTTTTATTTTTTTTGTTTTTACTGTTGAGCTCATTTGAGGTCAAGCTGAGAAGGTTATTTTCCCAATTTTTCTTTGCATACTCGTGAGTTGAAATTTTAGAAACATTATTACATTTCAGCGCTTCTTAAAAAGTTTGGGTTGTACATTCTAGTCCCGGTGGTGGAGCCAGAATTATGTAAATTTGGATGTTGAGTGAGGCGGTAAGAGCAAATTTTTCATAAATTGTACAACTCACAAGAATGTGAGCAAATCAGTGTTGTTAGGGGGTGTCAGGGCCCTTGTTGGCCCCTCGGGCTCGGCCACTGTCCAGTTTAGAATTGTATAATTGAGCTCGTGGTGTTTTGTTACCCTCTCTAACTGGTTGTGCATGGTTGCGCCTTGTTTCAGCTCCCCGTGAGGCCAGTGATTCCTGACGTCCACGATGCACCAACACTTTCTACCACCCAGCTCCTATCTTCCGAGATGCACGCTCTCATGACGGCTCCCTCCATGTAGGTTGTTTCCACGTCGTTCATGCCTGCTTCGGCTTCCTATCCTCCTCTGCCCAATGATAGCCCAATAGAGTCTGGGCCCTGCATACCCATCTTCATCACACACGAGATGGTGATTGTCCCTGCCCCGAGCTCGACCCCTCCTCACTGCCGATGACAATACTGACATGCTTCAACATCTTTTAGTTAATCATTGTAGCGTGCCTTCAAGCAAAGAAGTGGAACATGCCTATCATGCAGATGGCAAAAAAATCTCCTTTGCCAGAAAATGGTAATTGTTGGAGATGGTGAATAGGACAGGAAGGAAGCGATAGGTAATTTTGTATCGATGTTCCAAGATAGGCTCTCTGACATTACGGTGGTGCCATGTGCCCTGCTGAAGATGGATTGTGACCTTGCCACGACGGCCGAGGGTGCTCTCACTAAGTAGGAGGAGTGAATGAACCAAGCTCTAGGCCCATGTCAAGGATGCGACTAAGGACTGCATGATGTTTCATTGTCCCTTTGAAGTAGATGAAGCTTACTACTTAATGTTCAAAGATCAATGGATGACCGTGGATGTGAGTGATACGTCTGTTTGTAGCGGCTCCTTATTGTTGTTGTGTGTGTTGCCTTGGTGAGGCGAATGTGTTTTGGGTTGCTTATGCTATTAGATAATGGCTCAGTTATGTGCTTTGTATGCTGCCATTTTTCTGGCTATTGGGGACTTGAACCAAATCCATTGGGCTAGAGACAAGGAGCGCGCCAATATTGACGAAAGCTAGGTTGTTCATTTAAGGAACACCCAACATGCATCTGAGCTTTCAGATATTCATGTCAAAACCCGGAAGTTCACTTGGAGTAATGAGAAAAATGATCCCACCATGAGTAAACTTGCTAGCTTCTTCTGCAATGATGAGTGGGACATTGAGTTTGGCACTCAAACCCTTCATGCTCTTTCTTCGTCCCTCTCTAACCACTTCCCTTTATTGCCTGCTAACGATAAGGGCACAAGGTGTACCAAGTTTTTTTAGTATGAGAATTTCTGGATCAAGATACCTAGCTTCAAAAGGGTGGTCCAAGATGCTTGGAATGAGGGGGTTGCCCGTGCTGACTCGTGTCATGTCCTTTTTTTATAACTCAATAAAACCAGCCAATAGATTCGCAAGTGCAGTAAAACTATATGTGGTGATTCTAAAGTACAGATTCATATGACATTAGAGGTCATTCTTCGTTTGAAAATTGAAAAGCGAATCAAGATTTGAGTGATCATGAGAGAGATATTAGAATAAGGCTCAAGAAGAAGGTCATCAACAGGGCTGTCCTTGAGAGAATGCATAGAAGACAGAGCTCGAGCATCACCAACCTTAAGGAGGAGGAAGCCAATACTCCTTTCTTGCACCTACATATCAATCACCAAAGACAGAAAAGGTAATTGAAAGTGTGGTCATGCCTTTAATTATGTTTCGACGTTGATGACCATATACATATAGGGGACTACTTAAATTTCTCAAGTGTATACACAAGTGAAAGGATCGATATGGTTGACTAGAGGGAGGGGGTGAATAGGCAACTACCAATTTTTAGTTTTTTTTATCAAATTAGGGTTGACAATAAAGTAGGTTATCTAGATATGCAACTAGGTGGACAACCTATATGATAAGCACAACAACAAGTTCCCAAGCAAGCACAAGATGTAAACACAATGTAAGCATGCAAAAGTAAAGGTTAGAAGTAACCACAAGTGGAGCCGTGAAGACGAGGATGTGTTACTGAAGTTCCTTCCCTTTAGAGGGACGTATGTATCTATTGGAGAGGTGTGGAGGCACAATGCTCCCCAAGAAGCCACCGGGCCACCGTATTCTCCTCACGCTATTGCAGAATGCATGATGCCGTGATTCCACTAGTGGTGCCCTTGAAGGTGACGACCAAACCTTCACAAACAAGGTTGGGGTACTCTCCACAACCGAATTGTATAATCGACCTCTTTCGTCTTGGGTGCCCAAACGCCCAAGAGTAACAAAATCCACACAAGAAAGTATGGGGAATGAAATACCCTTTGGTGGAAGTGTAGATCTAAATTTCCTCCTTCTATCCCTAGCAAATAAACAAGTTTGAGTGGCTAGAGAGAGATCAGGAAAGAAAGCTTGAAGGGCATCAATGGAGGAGAGAGAGGCAAGAGGAAAATCGCAGGTGGAAGAACCACCTCTTCATATAGGGTGCCTCAATATCCAACCGTTACAATAGTTTTTACACTGCACCGTTACAACCGGTGGAAGCATCGTTACAACCGGTTTTCACGGGGTACCCAGAGGTAGGGCACCGAGAGGTACAACCAAGGTCTGCACTAGCAGTACTGGTAGGCAAAAATTATTCGGGAACTACCAGGAAATCACCGCCCAACAACCGCTCCAATACAGTGGGGAATCACCCGTAAGCGGTACTCGAGCCGATAGTGAGGGCGGTACAACCTCACAGACATAGGCACTGGGGTGGCTAAGTCCGGAGCGATACAACCGCTCTAAGGCGGCTGGTTGTACCGAGGCACATACGCCACCGAAAACAACCAGGCCACCACCGCCCAAATACCGCTCCAATACAGCAAGGGAATCACCCCAAAGCGTACTACGGTGGTACCTGTCCGATACAACTGCCCTGGAGTGCACCTATTTTAGTGGCTAAGTCCTTGGCGGTACAACCGCCTGGGACCTGGTTGTACAACTGCCCCACGTCCATGAAGGAAATATGCCCTAGAGGCAATAATAAAGTTGTTATATTATATTTCCTTATTCATAATAAATGTTCATTATTCATGCTAGAATTGTATTAAACGGAAACTTGATACATGTGTGGATACATAGACAAAACAACGTGTCCCTAGTATGCCTCTACTAGACTAGCTCGTTGATCAAAAGATGGTTAAGTTTCCTAGCCATGGACATGAGTTGTCACTTGATAACGGGATCACATCATTAGTAGAATGATGTGATGGACAAGATCCATCCGTTAGCTTAGCATAACGATCGTTCAGTTTTATTGCTACTGCTTTCTTTGTGTCAAATGTATATTCCTCCGACTATGAGATTATGCAACTCCCGAACACCGGAGGAATGCCTTATGTGCTATCAAACGTCACAACGTAACTGGGTGATTGTAAAGGTGCTCTACAAGTATCTCCAAAGGTGTTTGTTGGGTTGGCATAGATCGAGATTAGGATTTGTCACTCCGAGTATCGGAGAGGTATCTTTGGGCCCTCTCGGTAATGCACATCATATGGAGCCTTGCAAGCAATGTGACTAATGAGATAGTTGCGGGATGATGCACTACGGAACGAGTAAAGAGACTTGCCGGTAACGAGATTGAACTAGGTATGAAGATACTGATGATCGAATCTCGGGCAAGTAACATACCGATGACAAAGGCAATACTATTTTGACATTGCGGTTCGACCGATAAAGATCTTTGAGGGAGTCCCGGACTAGGGGGTGTCCGGATAGCCGAACTACCATCATCGGCCGGACTCCAAGACTATGAAGATACAAGATTCAAGACTTCGTCCCGTGTCCGGATGGGACTTTCCTTGGCGTGGAAGGCAAGCTTGGCGATACGCATATGTAGATCTCCTACCAATGTAACTGACTCTGTGTAACCCTAGCCCTCTCCGGTGTCTATATAAACCGGATGGCTTTAGTCCATAGGACGAACAACAATCATACCATAGGCTAGCTTCTAGGGTTTAGCCTCCTTGATCTCGTGGTAGATCTACTCTTGTAACCCACATCATCAATATTAATCAAGCAGGACGTAGGGTTTTACCTCCATCAAGAGGGCCCGAACCTGGGTAAAAACATCGTGTCCCTCGTCTCCTGTTACCATCCACCTAGACGCACAGTTCGGGACCCCCTACCTGAGATCCGCCGGTTTTGACACCGACATTGGTGCCCAGATGCTTTTTCTGCTATTTTCGCAGTCCAGCATTGCACCTTAGGGCATGCCTCCCAGGGAAAGGAACCCTTAACGGAACTATTCTCCCTGGAAGATGTTTCTTACTAACCATGTAATATAACATAACTAGTTGGGCACTTGTCTGATAAAGCAATTATGACCCCGACGCCTTGTCTCCATGCATGCCCCGGTTCTTTTATAACCGTAGGGGTATTCGGACACACTCCGGACTGTTGGGTCCCGAGGTTGAAGCGAAACGGTCCGCAAAGACAAACGATCTACAATCCGGCTAGAAGGCATCTTACATGTCATTTCAAAATTACATCGTCAAACCGACTGATTGTACTCCTCCTCAATCCCATCTAACAGGCTGTCTAATTTACAGTCCTGTTGGGAATACTTCGCGGCCAGTTCTACTTGGCAATACATCAAGCTCACAGGGATCTCCTTCCCATCAGGCCCCGCAGGTCCGACCTCGGCCATGTGGTTTGGGTCAGCCTTCAGGTAGCGCGTCTTCACCATGGCCCAGGCCTCCCTGGCGCCCTGACGGCAGGCCGATATCTTCCACAAACGAAGGCGTCGCCGTGCTCCCTGGAGCTTCTCAGCAAGCCCACCAAGGCCCTCGGGTAGGGAGACGGATGGCCATAAAGCCTGAACGACGCCACTCATCACCTGCCGAACACGTTCGAACAATTGCGCCAGCTCGGGAAGTTGGTCACCTGTTGACCCAGGCATTTCCTCCGCAGGGCGACCTGTGAGCACACCTAAAGACATATTTCTGTCAAACGACTTCCTCGCCGAATTCTTCTTTTCAAAGGAATTTGCTCAAGCACTTACTATAAATGCCGCGACGAAGTCGCTGATTCTCCTTCAAGGAGCCAGACAGCTGGGCCCGAACACCTTTCAGCTCTTCTCCTAGCTGGGTGTGGGCATCTTGGAGCTTGTTTCTCTCCTGCTGCACCTTCATAAGCACCCTCTCGCCAGCCTTTAGCTGACGCAGTAGCTGTTGCTTGTCCGGATCTAGTCCGGCGCCCTCTGCAATATTATTGTCAGATTCACGCCGCACTTTGTTAATTAATTATCTTTTCAAAGTACGTCTTACCAGCGGGGGTCTCTGTGGCTCCCCCTGTGGCGGCCAGTGCGGCCTCAAGTTGGGCCTTGCACTCTTGAAGCTCCTGGGACAGATGGGTATTCTTCTCTGTAAGATCCTGCATAAAAATTGATCCTTAAATCAATTATTTTAACCATTTTAAGTCTCGGGGGCTACTGGCATATATAACTATTAAAATTACTTACACGTATGTCTTTCACATACTGCTCCGTGGCTCTGGTTAACCCATCTTGAGCGGCACAGAGGTGCGCGTTTCCCGCATCAAAGGCATTTAACGCCTCCGGGGAGAAACACGCGTCACGAAGAACTGTCCGACGACGCGTGTGATTCATGGCGCTCTCCACCTCAGACCGGGTGGCGGACAGCCTGTCGGCATCCACCGTCGGAGGAGCGTCCGACTCATGCCTTGTATTCGCCTCCCCTTCCGGGCCATGCGTTGGAGCATGGCTGGCGGAGGCTTGATTGGCAACCTCTCCGGACACTGTCCGGCGAGCGCTCTTTCTGAAAAAGTTATGAGCATGAATATACCTCCTGGGAATCCTTCCCTTAAAAAATAGCGGTGCTCCGTACCGTTGCAGCGACGTTTCAGTTCGCGTCGCACTCCTCTTCCGCCTGCTGGGCCGGACTGACCTTGTTGGCCGGTCGCCGCGGGCTCGACTTCCTGCCGTAAAGGCGCTTCCTATCGAACACCATTGGTGCACGGTGGTCAGAACTAAGCATTAAAGAAGTAATGGCGCCAGGACTTCGGTCGTACTCACCGGGGAAGCCGGACACAGACCGGGGTAGTCAGCCATAATGGCGACTAAAGCATTATCTATGCTGAGCTGGTGGTACACCCCGTCGATCAGTTCCACCGCTAAGTCCGGATCCTCTTCGAAGGCCGGATCAAGGGACCTTTCTGGGTCTTCGGGTTGTGGGGCTGGGCTTTTTATGCCCTCCACATCCCGACGCAGTTCCTGTGTCAAAATCATACAATAAGACAATTTCCTTTAAAGGCACGGTTCAGATATGCATGCGACCGCTTACCCAGCTCCGAGGGTTGTTCATGGAAAATCCGTTCAGAGGATTCGTGCGGAGGAAGTCCTCCTTCTCCCCCTTGTACAAGCCGGACAGGATCTTCGCCAGATCGTCGGCCGAGCCAGGTCCCTTGCGGCCGTGACGGGTGGCGTCGTCGTCTCCGTTGAAGTCCCACATGGGGTGGCCCCTATATTGGAGCGGCTGCACCCCACGCATAATGCATGTGGCCATGACTCCGATCATGGTTAATCCGGAATGGGCTAGCAGCCGTATCCGGCCCATCAAGTAATGGACGCTACTATCATCTTCTCGTCGAGGGCTCCGTGGGCGCCAACTTAGGCGTTTCTTCAGGGGAGCATTGCTGAACTCCGGAAGGCCGATCTGGACTGGATCCGGCAGCGGAGCGTCCTCCATATAAAACCACTCCGAAGGCCAATCTTCGGACGTCTTCTTCGGGGTCCCGGACAGGTATCCGGTCCCGGCGATGCGCCATATTTCGGCTCCGCCCACTTGATATATCGACCCCTCGTGAGAGCGGGGTACGAGGCAAAACAGCCTCTTCCACAGCGCAAAATGGGGCTCAATGCCCAAGAACAGCTCACACAGAGCTACGAAGCCCACAATGTGCAAAATGGAGGCAGGTGTAAGGTGATGAAGCTGGAGGCCGTAGAACTCCAGGAGCCCCCGGAGAAACGGATGTATAGGAAATCCGATCCCCTTATTAAGTAGGAGACGAAGCACACCCGCTCTCCTTTGGAGGGATTGGGGGCGCTCTCTGCCTGCTTCCCACCTATGTAGGTGGCCAGTCCGGCTCAAACCGGAACCATGAAGGCCGGGGGAAGATATCCCTCTGCTTGGAGCGTCACTAACTCGCTGTGCGGGACTGAGCATCTTCTCCAATCTCCTGGCTTAGGGCTGGGAGCGCGAGAAGAGGAGCCGCGTCGACTGTCCATGTTGGAATGGGTTTGGTGTCAGATGCGCCTCGATGAGTGCTTGCGGAAGGAGGATGATGTGATTTGGATCTGGATCCTCGCCTCTCTTATAGGCAGCTTATTTGCGCAGCTAGGGGGTAAAACATAAAAATACCCTGGCTTTTCGCATTCGTGCGACGCATGGAAGAAGACCATTATTGGACGCGGAAGCCAATGAGCGCAGCATTTATGAAGCAACCGGACACTATCCGGCAAACACATGGAGCATGAAGAAGAACCCGCCTTGCAAACGCCGAAGACAACATACGCGCCGGATTCGTCGTTATTGAAGCCTGGTTCGGGGGCTACTGAGGGAGTCCCGGACTAGGGGGTGTCCGGATAGCCGAACTACCATCATCGGCCGGACTCCAAGACTATGAAGATACAAGATTGAAGACTTCGTCCCGTGTCCGGATGGGACTTTCCTTGGCGTGGGAGTCAAGCTTGGCGATATGCATATGTAGATCTCCTACCAACGTAACCGACTCTGTGTAACCCTAGCCCTCTCCGGTGTCTATATAAACTGGATGACTTTAGTCCATAGGACGAACAACAATCATACCATAGGCTACCTTCCAGGGTTTAGCCTCCTTGATCTCGTGGTAGATCTACTCTTGTAACCCACATCATCAATATTAATCAAGCAGGACGTAGGGTTTTACCTCCATCAAGAGGGCCCGAACCTGGGTAAAAACATCGTGTCCCTCGTCTCCTGTTACCATCCGCTTAGACGCACAGTTCGGGACCCCCTACCCGAGATCCGCCGGTTTTGACACCGACAATCTTCATAGAATATGTGGGAACCAATATGAGCATCCAGGTTCCACTATTGGTTATTGATCGGAGAGGTGTCTCGGTCATGTCTACATAGGTCTTGAACCCGTAGGGTCCACACACTTAACATTCGATGACGATTGGTATTATATGAGTTATGTGTTTTGGTGACCGAAGGTTGTTTAGAGTCCCGGATGAGATCACAGACATGACGAGGAGTCTCGAAATGGTCGAGAGGTAAAGACTGATATATTGGAAGGTTACATTTGGATACGGGAATGGTTTTGGAAAGTTTCGGAGTACTGGGAGGTTACTGGAACCCCCTCCCCCCGGGAAAGTTAATGGGCCACATGGGCCTTAGTGGAGAAGAGAGGGCCGACCACAGGAGGTGGCGCGCACCCCCCCTTGCCAATCCGAATTGGACAAGGGGTGGGGGAAGCACCCCACTTTCCCTCTCCTAATCCGTCTCCCTTCCCCCCTTTGCTACTCCGAAAAGAAGGAAAAAGAGGGGGGGGGGCGAATCCTACTAGGAGTGGAGTCCTAGTAGGACTCCCGCCATGGCGCCTCCCCTGGTGGCCGGCCTCCTCCTCCCTCCTTTATATACGGGTGCAGGGGGGCACTCCAAAGGCACAACATTGTCTTAGCCGTGTGCGGTGCCCCCCTCCACCGTTTACCCCTCCGATAGTATCATCGTAGTGCTAAGGCGAAGCCCTGCACGGATCACATCACCAACACCATCAACACGCTGTCTTGCTGACGGAACTCATCGACTCCATCGACACTCTGCTGGATCAAGAGTTCGAGGGACGTCATCGAGCTGAACATGTGCAGAACTCGGAGGTGCCGTACGTCCGGTACTTGATTGGCTGACTCGAGTAGATGTTCGACTACATCAACCACGTTAAGTTAATGCTTTCTCTTTCGGTCTACGAGGGTACGTGGACACACTCTTCCCCTCTCATTGCTATGCATCTCCTAGATAGATCTTGCGTGAGCGTAGGAATTTTTTTGAAATTGCATGCTATGTTTCCCAACAGTGGTATCAGAGCCAGGTCTATGAGTAGATGATATGAACGAGTAGAACACAAAGAGTTGTGGGTGGTGATCGTCATACTGCTTACCACCAATGTCTTATTTTGATTTGGCGGTATTGTTGGATGAAGTGGCCTAAACCAACCTTACATGACCACGTTCATGAGATTGGTTCCACCGACTGAGATGCAACTAGTTTTGCATAAAGGTGGCTAGCGGGTGTCTATTTCTCTAACTTTAGTTGAATCAAATTTGACTGTGGCCGGTCCTTGTGAAGGTTAAAACAACAAACTTGATAAATCACCGTTGTGGTTTTTGTGACGTAGGTATGTACGGTTCATGCTAGCAGCCCGTAGCAGCCACGTAAAACTTGCAACAAACAAAGTAGAGGACATCTAACTTGTTTTTGCATGGCATGTTGTGATGTGATATGGTCTAGACATGATGTGATATAAAAATTGTTGTATGATATGATCATGTTTTGTAAAAGTTATCGGCAATTGGCAGGAGCCATATGGTTGTTGCTTTATTGTATGAAATAAAAGTGCTATGTAATTGCTTTACTTTATCACTAAGCGGTAGCGGTAGTCGTAGAAGCAATGGTTGGCGAGACGACCACGACGCTACGATGGAGATCAAGGTGTCAAGCCAGTGATGATGGAGATCATGATGTTGCTTCGGTGATGGAGAGCATGAGCACAAGATGATGATGGCCATATCATGTCACATATATGATTGCATGTGATGTTTATCTTTTATGCATCTTATTTTTCTTAGTACGACGGTAGCATTATAAGATGATCCCTCACTAAATTTCAAGGTATAAGTGTTCTCCCCGAGTATGCACCGTTGCGAAAGTTCTTCGTGCTGAGACACCACGTGATGATCGGGTGTGATAAGCTCTACATTCAAATACAACGGGTGCAAGCCTGATTTGCACACGCGGAATACTCAGGTTAAACTTGACGAGCCTAGCATATACAGATATGGCCTTGGAACACTGGAGACCGAAAAGTCGAACGTGAATCATATAGTAGATATAAAAAACATAGTGATGTTCACCATTGAAGACTACTCCATCTCACGTGATGACCGGACATGGTTTAGTTGATTTGGATCACGTATCACTTAGATGACTAGAGGGATGTCTATATAAGTGGGAGTTCTTAAGTAATATGATTAATTGAACTTAACTTATCATGAACTTGGTCCTGATAGTTTTTTGCATATCTATGTTGTAGATCAATGGCCCGTGCTACCATTCCTTTTAATTTTAGTGCGTTCCTAGAGAAAGCTAAGTTGAAAGATGATGGTAGCAACTACACAGACTGGGTCTGTATCTTGAGGATTATCCTCATTGCTGCATAGAAGAATTGTGTCCTTGATGCACCTCTCGGTGTTCCACCTGCCCCAGCAACTGCAGACATTGTGAATGTCTGGCAGTCACGTGTTGATAACTACTCATTAGTTCAGTGTGCCATGCTTTACGACTTAGAATCAGGACTTCAAAGACGTTTTGAACGTCATCGACCATATGAGATGTTCCAGGAGTTGAAGTTGATATTTCAAGCAAATGTCCGAGTTGAGAGATATGAAGTCTCCAACAAGTTCTATAGCTGCAAGATGGAGGAGAATAGTTCTGTTAGTGAGCACATACTCAGAATGTCTGGGTACCATAATCACTTGACTCAGCTAGGAGTTAATCTTCCAGATGATTGTGTCATTGACAGAGTTCTTCAATCACTACCACCAAGCTACAAAGGCTTCGTGATGAACTACAATATGCAAGGGATGGAAAGGACTACTCCAGAGCTCTTCGCGATGCTTAAGGCCGCAGAGGTAGAAATCAAAAAGGAGCATCAAGTGTTGATGGTTAACAAGACTACTAGTTTCAAGAAAAAGGGCAAGGGTAAAAGAAGGGGAACTTCAAAAAGACTAACAAGCAAGTTCTCACCCCCAGGAAGAAACCCAAGTTTGGACCCAAGCCTGAAACTGAGTGCTTCTACTACATAGTGACTGGTCACTAGAAGCGGAACTGCCCCAAGTATTTGGCAGATAAGAAGGTTGGCAAGGTGAACAAAGGTATTTTTGATATACATGTTATTGATGTATACCTTACTAATTCTCGTAGTAGTGCCTGGGTATTTGATACCGGTTCGGTTGCTCATATTTGTAACTCTAAGCAGGGACTACGGATTAAACGAAGATTGGCTAAGGACGAGGTGACGATGCGCGTCGGAAATGGTTCCAAGGTTGATGTGATCGCCGTCGGCACGCTACCTCTACATCTACCTTCGGGATTAGTTTTAGACCTGAATAATTGTTATTTGGTGCCAGTGTTGAGCATGAACATTATATCTGGATCTTGTTTAGCACGAGACGGTTATTCATTTAAATCAAAGAATAATTGTCGGTGTACTAGAGTAGGGGTACCCTAGTATCCCGAACTTGTGCACGGGCAGTTGCAGCGCCCCGCGGCAAGGCTTGCCGGATGACCGCCGAGGCCCTCCATGGTTCCTTTGGAGCCATTCAAGAACAAAGTATTTAAGCTCAGGAGACAAGGCCCCGACAAGAGGAGCTTGCTGGGAAGGCCAACCAAGGCATTTCAAGGAACTTGCCGCGACGCGCCGCGCGTCCCGGCAAGGAACGGTGAGCGACAAGCTTCCGGACCCGACAAGACAATAGCCGCGGCAAGGCGCTTCCCGCGGCAGGCTACCACTCTGTACCCATGCTCCAGCACATCCACCAACGTGTCGCTCTGGGGGCCTTTCCAGGCGCGCGTGGCGAGAGGCTGTGCAGCCAGCGGTGCGTGGTGGCATGCGAAGCTGACAAGACTGCCATCGTGGCGAGCGGTGGCACCCCTGACGGTCCCTTTTTACACTGTTTGGGCGACACAGACGGGCATTTAATGCCTTTGTCCCCTGCCGTCAGGGTTAGGTAGGATGCACTGTGCAGGTGGTTGTACCAACCGCAACTTCTTTTCCATTTTTACCCTCGACTGCGTTGCCACCTGTGGGTGACCCCTTGAACATATAAAAGGAGGCCCATGCGCAACGTAGGGGGGGTTAGAGCCCAGAATATCACACATGCTTGGTTTCGTTAGCAGCTAGAGTGTACTGTAGCATTCAGCGCTCCCGAGCAAGAACACAATACAATCAGACAAGCAGCAGTAGGAGTATTATCTCTCCGGAGAGCTCCGAAGCTGGGTAAACTGCTCGTGTGCTTCGCCTCGATCTGCTCTTCGTGTGATCTCTGCCCCCCGCCAAACCGAAAGGGGCTTGGTCCACCGGTCCCATAGGTGTTCGTGGATCAGTTTCCCCGACATCTTTGGCGCGCCAGGTAGGGGGCATCAAGATTGCGTGAACCTGATCCGGCGTTCACACGAGCTAGATCTTCATTTTCTTCGTCGACATGCCACCGAAGAAGAAGACTTCGGCGGCAGCTGCTCCGTCCACGTCACTTCGACCACCGCCGGAGCAAACGGGTGGTGGAGTAGACGCCGGCGGAAGAACGGACGTCGATGAGGAAGCTCACGATGCTGCCAGATCTAAGGACAAGGCTGCACAGACCTCGGCGTCCGTACATGTCCCGCGCCCATCTCAGGAGGCGCAGGACCGACAGCATCATGGTATTCGCAGTACCATACGTTCGTTGGGACAAGATCGAGCTAGTGGATCTCGGGGTGCTCAAGACCAGCATGCATGCCAACGTGCTGGCACGAGCGAGACACGGTCGCCTGGAAGGGATGCTGCTCCTTCTAACATAGTTAGAAGTCCGAGCATATCCCGCTCCTCGCACCGTTCGCCACTGCCGCCCACCACTCCAGCAGAAGCTTTGGCGCGAGCTCAGCTGCTCCTGGATTACCCTCCAGCGGAAGACAAGATCGACCAACGGAGGGCCACCATTCAGAGTCTCATCGGCTTCGCCAACGGCGACACTCCGCGGCAGCCAACTGCATCGCAGCCGCGGCAGGACTGCCAGGCACGAGCCGGTGGTGACGAAACCAGTGGGGGTGCAACCACCACGCACTCTCCACCCCGAAGGCCAAGATTGCCAACTCGCCAGATCCACCTCGACAGCGACTCCACTGCGTCATCGGATCCACGAGCTCGTCGCGATCAGCGCCAAGTTCTTCACGAACGACAGCAAGAAGACGCTCGTACTCGCATCGAGCGCCAAAGAGAAGCGCGACATCAATCCGACAAGAGCGCTGGGCCCTCTGTTGACATGCATGCGCCAGGGGAACCAGGCGACTTGCCATACGCGGTAGGTTGCCCTGCGTTCACTCGTGAGCTGCGGCAGGTCCAGTGGCCCAGCACGAAGAATTTTAAACCAGATGTACCAGAGAAGTACGACGGCAAGACGCATCCGTCGGAGTTCCTCAGCATCGACACCATCGCGGTGCAAGCTGCCGGGGGACGGGATGACAAGATCCTTGCCAACTACTTCCCACTGGTACTCAAGCCCAATGTCAGATCCTGGCTCATGCACTTGCCGGACAACTCCATATCCTCCTGGGCTGACCTGCGCCATCAGTTTGTCGGCGCCTTTACGGGCGGCCACAAGCCTCATGGCCAAGAGAGCAACCTTCATCTGCTCGCCCAGAAGGAAGGAGAGCCCCTGCGCAAGTACATTCAGAGATTCAGCCGTGTACAGCACAACATCCCAGATGTCCACCCTGCTGCGGTAATCAACACGTTCCATCAGAACGTGCGAAACCGCAGGATGCGGGAGGAGATGACGATGTGCAAGATCAGAGACGTCAGTGAGCTATATGCCCTGGCCGACAAGTGTGCGCATGCTGAGGAAGGGAGGAAACTCCCCGGAGAGAATGCAGGAGTAGGAGGGTCTGATAGTGAGGAGACTGCCCCGGTAAAGAAAAACCGGCGGCGGAACAACAGGAAGAAAAGAGGCAAAGAGGTGCTGGTCGTTGAGCAGTCCGGCAAGAAGCCCAAAGCTGGTAGCTCCGGCAAGGAGGTTTCCGCAGATGTGGTGGTTGCCGACAAGCAGGACGGCACCAACAAGCAATACTGCAAGATCCACCGCACCAAGGGCCATGATCTCCAGAGCTGCAAGAAGGTCGAGCTGCTTGTAGAAGAACAAAAGGCTGAATACGAGCGGCGTGACAAGGAGAAGGCCCAGGAAGGTGCTGGAGGAGCCAGCAAGAAACGTCCCGGCCGAGGAGGACGCCGCGGCAAGGCCAAGCAGCGGCAAGGAGATAGACCTCCCCGCGGCCGCGACAAGGATGAAGACGACGACGACGATGAAGATATGGATGATGACGAGGCCGATGAGCAGGAGTTCCAGAAAGCCACAGAGGTCCTGTGCGTTGACGGCGGTGCTTCTCTGCATACTTCACACCGCCAGCTCAAGCAGTGGGTGCGGGAAGTCAATGCGGCAGAACCACCCATCGAGTCACGCAAGCCTCTAAAATGGTCCAGCACGCCTATCATCTTTGATATTGAGGATCACCCTGATCGCATAACTGCGGTCGGGTGCTTGCCGATGTTGGTTTCACCAACTATCCGCAACCTCAAGGTCACCAACATGCTAGTTGATGGCGGGGCCGGCTTGAACTTGATCTCCTCCGCGATACTCCAGAAACTCCAGATCCCTGATAGCGAGCTCGAAGAGACCGGCACGTTCCAAGGAATCAATCCAGGAAGGAGCAAGCCGAAGGGAAAGATCACATTGCTAGTGACATTTGGCAGCGAGCTGAACTTCAGGACTGAGAGGGTCACTTTTGACGTTGCTGACTTTCCATTGCCTTACAATGGGATACTTGGCCGTCCAGCACTCGCCAAGTTCATGGCAGCCTCTCATTATGCATACAACGTACTGAAGATGCCAGGCCTGATAAGTGTCATCTCTGTCCCTGGCGACAAGAAGGATGCTCTTATCTGCACCGACAAGATCTACCGGGAAGCAGCAGCCGCAACAGATCGCAACTCACTTGCCGCTGAAGCTCCCGGGGGGAAGAAGAAGACCAAGTCCGGCAAGAGCTCTGATGCCCACTCCGGGAAGCGCACCTCTTCGGAGTGCTGCGCTACCATCGAGGACGCACCATCGAGCTCCACCGGCAAGTGTAAGAAGACAATGGCAGCTCCACCAGAGACCAAGAAGGTGTCTGCCAAGGAGGACGGCACTGGTGGTACCTTCACCATCAGTGCCACTATTGACCCTAAATAGGAAAGCGCGCTCGTTGCTTTCCTGCGGGCGAATGTCGACGTGTTTGCATGGCAACCGTCTGACATCCCCGGTGTTCCCAGGAAAGTAATCAAGCACCATCTTGCCGTCTGTCCTCATGCGCGGCCCGTCAAGCAGAAAGTCAGGAAACATGCATTGGAGCGCCAAGAATTCATTGCAGAAGAGATCAAGAAATTGGAAGCAGCAGGCCTTGTCAAAGGAGTGCTCGATCCTACGTGGTTGGCCAATCCTGTAGTCGTGCGCAAGGCAAACGGGAAATGGAGGCTTTGTATTGACTTTACCGATGTTAATAAAGCTTGCCCCAAAGACCCATTTCCCTTGCCGCGCATCGACCAGATTGTTGACTCCACGGCCGGATGTGACTTGCTTTCATTTCTTGATGCATACTCAGGATATCATCAGATCTTCATGGCAGAAGAGGATGAGGAGAAGACCGCATTCATTACCCCATGTGGCACATACTGTTTCGTACGGATGCCTTTCGGTTTGAAGAATGCTGGTTCAACATTTGCAAGGGTAGTCCAGGACGCTTTTGAACCGCAAATACACAGAAATGTGGAAGCCTACATGGATGACATAGTGGTCAAGAGCAAGGACAAGGTGACCCTAATTCAAGATTTAGACGAAACCTTTGCAAATCTGCGCAAGATCAACCTCAAGCTCAACCCCGAGAAGTGCATGTTTGGAGTCCCCTCCGGCAAGCTTCTCGGGTTCTTTGTGTCTCAACGCGGAATTGAGGCCAATCCCGACAAGATCAAGGCCATTGAGCAGATTGAAGCACCAAAGCGCGTCAAGAATGTACAAAGACTTGCCAGTTGTGTAGCTGCTCTCAGCAGGTTTATCTCTAGGTCTGCTGAGCGCGCCCTGCCATTTTTCAAAATTGTGAAAAAGGTAGGTCCAATGAAATGGACTCCGGAAGCGGAGGCTGCGCTGCAAGACTTGAAGAGATACCTGTCCTCCACTCCAACACTTGTCGCACCTAAGCCACAAGAGAAGTTGCTGTTATATATAGCGGCAACCAATCAAGTGGTTAGTGCTGCGTTAGTAGCAGAGAGAGAGGCGGATGATGAGCCAGCAACCACGGCAGACACATCCAGTGACAAGCAGGGGACTTCACCGGCAAGCTCTGGTCCCGACAAGGATGGATCTGCGCAGGAGCATGAGAAGGTGCAGAAGAGAATGGTGCAGCGCCCAATTTACTTTGTCAGTTCCCTTCTGCAGGGGGCTAGGTCAAGGTACTCTGGTGTGCAGAAATTGCTTTTCGGACTCCTCATGGCCTCGAGAAAGCTGCGCCATTACTTCCAAGCACATGAGATCACAGTTGTCACTCGCTTTCCGTTGAAGAGGATACTGCAAAATCCAGAAGCAACAGGCAGGATTGTCGAGTGGGCACTAGAACTGTCAAGCTTTGGCCTCAAGTTTGAGAGCACTTCAACTATCCAAAGCAGAGCATTGGCAGAGTTCATAGTAGAGTGGACGCCAACACCAGATGAAGAAATTCCAGAAATGAGCATCCCCGTCAAGGAAGCAAGCAAAGAATGGCTGATGTACTTTGATGGTGCCTTCTCGCTGCAAGGCGCCGGTGCTGGCGTGCTACTTGTTGCACCCACTGGAGAGCACCTCAAGTACGTAGTCCAGATGCACTTTCCCAAGGAGCAAGCAACAAACAATACTGCAGAGTATGAAGGTTTGCTTGCCGGCCTCAGGATCACAGTAGACCTTGGGATCAAGAAGCTCATTGTCAGGGGTGACTCATAGCTTGTCGTCCGCCAAGTGAACAAGAGTTATTAGAGTCCGTTGATGGAAGCTTACGTTGATGAAGTGAGAAAGCTAGAAGAGCACTTTGACGGCCTGCAGATGGAGCATGTTCCAAGAGCTCAGAATGACATTGCCGACGGCCTGTCAAAGTGTGCCGCACTTAAGTTACCTGTGGAACCAGGGATCTTTGTGCTCAAGCTGACTCAACCATCCATAACACCATCAACTGGACAGAGCAAGAAGAGGAAGTTGATTTCTGGTGTCTATTTTCCGGCAGAGCTCCCCGAAGCCGCCGCCAAGAAGGTCCCCAAGATCAACACCAAGGATGCTGAGGAACAGTCTACTCCGACAAGCCTTAGGGTTTGTTCCGTTGAAGCAGACGCTCCCGACAAGTTTTGCTCCGGCAAGCTTGCCGGGGAACATCAAGCTCCGGCTGAGCCACAGGTTCTTGCCGTAGAAGCGGATGTTCCCGCAGCAGCAAATGTGTCTTTAGTCCTTGTTGTCGAGCCGCAAGCTCCAACATGGGCACAGCAGATTGTCCGTTTCCTTCAGACAGGAGAACTTCCCGAAGAGCAAGAAGAAGCGGAAAGAGTAGCCCGGCAGTCAAGTATGTACCAGTTTGTCGACAGCACACTGTACAGAAGAAGGCTCAACAGAGTGAAATTGAAGTGTATTCGCCGGGAAGAAGGACAAGAGATGTTGGCAGAGATACATGGAGGCATATGTGGTCACCACATTGGCGCAAGAGCACTTGCCGGCAAAGCGTTCCGGCAAGGTTTCTTTTGGCCGACAGCCCTCCAGGATGCAACTGCACAAGTAACCAAGTGTGAAGCGTGCCGGTTCCATTCCAAGCAGATACACCAGCCAGCTCAAGCTCTCCAGACAATCCCTTTATCCTGGCCATTTTCGGTCTGGGGGCTCGACATCCTCGGCCCCTTTCCCCGAGCTGTTGGGGGCTTTGAGTACTTGTACATTGCAATCGACAAGTTCACAAAGTGGCCAGAAGTGGAACCAGTGAGGAAGGTGACAGCACATTCAGCAGTCAAGTTCTTCAGGTTGATTGTTTGCCGTTTTGGGATCCCTAACAGGATCATCACCGACAATGGCACGCAATTCACGAGCCGCACCTTCATGCAATACGTCCAGGATCTTGGCGCTAAGGTCTGCTTCGCTTCTGTTGCTCATCCGAGAAGCAACGGTCAAGCGGAGAGGGCAAATGCTGAAGTGCTGCGCGGGCTCAAGACCAGAACTTTCGACAGGCTGTGCAAGTGCGGAAGAAACTGGATTGACGAGCTGACGGTGGTTCTTTGGTCGATCAGGACGACGCCAAATCGAGCCACTGGCCAGACACCTTTCGCTCTAGTCTATGGAGCAGAGGCAGTTCTCCCCACGGAACTCGTATACGCGTCACCTCGAGTGCTCGCTTATGATGAGCTCGAGCAAGAGCAGCTGCGACAAGATGACGCGCTGCTCCTTGAGGAGGACCGTCTTCAGGCTGCTGTACGAGCTGCTCGATACCAGCAAGCTTTGCGCCGCTACCATAGCCGCAAAGTTAACGCCAGAAGTTTCAAGGAAGGCGACCTTGTTCTTCGGCGCGTTCAGTCCGCCAAGAATTCCAACAAGTTGACGCCGAAGTGGGAAGGCCCTTATCAGGTGAAACGAGTCACTAGGCCTGGCGCTATCCGGCCTTGAGACCGAAGATGGCATATCGGTGAGCAACTCCTGGAACATTGAGCATCTTCGTAAGTTTTACCCATAGGGCGCGGTTGCCGGAACCCGTTCCGGCAACCATCTTTTGTACAAGTCTTGCCGATGTTGCATGTAATCCTTCGTACAAAGCCGGGCGCAGATCCCGTGCATAAGTAAAGCTCATGTGCTCCGCACATCTTGTCAATTTCATGCCTTTTACTTTATACTTGCATGCATTATCTGACACTTTTTGCAGCACCTACCCCCGGTAAGCAATAACGAGCCGTAAGGCTCCATGCCTTTATTTTCTCTTCTTTCTTTTTCTCAAAAAGGAAAGGAAGGTTCCCTCGCACACAAGTTTGCCGGGGGGAATGAAGAAGATAATGGTGTGGACCAGGCATCGTTCAAGGAAGTTTCGCCTTACCGGGAAGCAAACAACAGAAAAGCTAAGTTGCCAAAGTTTGAGCAATCAGTTTTAAAATTTTAAGTTATCTCCTCGAACGACCGTACTTTGTATGGAAAACCTGTGCGCGAAGGAACCAACTCGTAGCTAGTTGCGCCCTTACTTTGTTTCGAGTCCGCTCAACAATTTAAGTGAGCTGCGACTAGTTGCGACAAGGTTTCTTGTCGGAAGCAGCACCGCCAGCAGGCTGCTGACGTCCCGCACTCAGCGCTCACGGCCCAGGTGCCTGCACCGACAAGTTCCCTAAAAGCGTAGGGTAAAAACATACAAAGGAAGGAATCAAGTAAAAGGAATAACATAGCAAATCTCTACCCAAAATAGAGTTATATTACAAGATAGCTTGTCGCGGCTCTAATAGATGTTCTCGTGACATGACCAGCAGCGACAAAGAGAAAGAGAAAACGGGCGGCCTAATCTACGCGATCGCCCTCAACCCTCTTGATCTCGCTCACCTTGTCCACAATGGGTGAGACAAGGGCCTTGAGCGCATCCAGATCAGCATCCGGCGGCAAGGATTTGAGGACGTTGGTGAGGTTGAGGCCTGGATTACGGAAGGCCACCTTCACCAGCACCTTCTGAAGAACCCCCGCGCAGATCCTGCGCGACTCGTCGGCCAACTGCTTTGGGATCTTCTCCCGGAGTCGCTGGAGGGCCGTTGCCACGCCCTTGAAGAACAGGCTGAGCTTGGCACTGGGTTGGAGGTGCTCGTCGGAGGAGTACCCGAGCTCCTCCATCCCCAGCTGCGCCAGCTCCCCGTCGATGGCGGTGGCAATATTCACCAGACCCTCAGTCCAGTGCTCCACAGTCTCCCTGAAGGCGTCGTGGGCGGCAGCAGCATTCGCCAGCAGCGCCTCGTCGGCCTTGATCTTCTCCGACAAGGCCACCTCCCGCTCCCTGGCGCCGTCTAGCGTCTGAGTCAAAGTAGCCAACTTCAACTCAAGATCCGCATTGGAGTCCTTGGCGGCGCTAAGCTCCTTGCTCCTCTCTGCGAGGAGACCTTGCAGCTCACCATGAGCGGTAGCATCCTTCTCGCGCTCACGCTTGAGAGCGGCAAGCTCCTCGCCGCTCGCCCGGAGATCGGCTTCCAGCTGCGCCACCTTTGTCTCCAGCTCCTTCTTGGCGGCCTCGGCAGCTGCGGCAGCATCTTTTGCCTCCTTGAGAGCCCTGCCAATCGCTTGCTCACGCGCGGCAAGCTCCTCCTCATGGCTGTCAAGATTGACCTTGCACTGCGCCAACTCTCCTTCCTGCGCGAATAAGCTTTCAGCGACAAGCCGTTGCTTCTCTTCAGCTTCAGCCTTCTCGAGGAGGAAGGCTTTCCGCTCCTCGAGAAGTTGCTCCCGCTCCTCCGCCAAGGACCGGAGAGCTTCCTTCCTGAGGCCTCGGAGCTCCTCCGCGCGCTTCTCAATATCAACTCCCGCCTTCACGACAAGCGCTTCTCAGGAGGCCAGCTTGGCTTGTCGGGCACGGTAGAGCGACGTCAGCTTCCGCAGCAGCCGTTCCTCTTCAGGCTCGTCGCTGCTGCTGCTTGGCGCGTCGACCACCGTCAACCCTGCGGAGGCGAGCACCTCTCCATCCAAGGTTTTTCCCTCGACCGGCGCCCTGGAGCTTGACGCCCAGGGGAGCTTGATGAAGATACCGTCGCCGGCCTTCAAGTAGGCGCCGGACTAGGGATCTTTGGAGCCTGGCGCTGCAGCATCGGCGGAGGGATCGGCGGTCGGCGTAGCGCCTGGCGCTCCTGCGGCCTCGGGGCCATCAGTGCGATCGCCGGATCCCTCGCCTGCTTCTGCGGTGGCAGCCTTGGCGGCCTCTTCGCCGGCGGGATCATCAGCACCGGCCTCTTCTTTGGTGGCCGCGGCGTCGTCGTTGTTGCCGCGCACTTTCTCCTCACCGGCGGCCTCGGTTTCCATGGGCTCCGTGGCAAGTGGATCTGACGACCGAAGAGGGGAGAAAGGTCAAGCGAATATTCAAAAAGAAAATCAGAAGAAGAAGAACCCAAGGGAAGTTTTCAGGCAAAAGGGGTACCTGTGCTAGGATCTGCAGTCGTGGTCTCAACCACCGGAGGATCACTGGCGCTGTCCCTTGCTGGAGAACTGCCCCTTGCCGGAGAGTTCTCCATTGCCGGAGAACGCTCCCTTGCCGGGGAATCCTCCCTCGACGGCGTAGTCGAAGCAGATAGCACTTCGGGAGCGGCCTCCGGGCCCTCCTGGTGAGGCTGCTCTGCTCCTACACAAACCAACAGACAGATATCAGCAAAAGAAGAGCACCCACGCACGCCCGAAAGCAGGAAGTAAACTATAAATTTACGCTGGGGGCTGCGCTGGGGGCTGCTTTGGGGAGTAGTTGCCGGGTTCGTCAAGGTGGTCTCAGACACACCCCCTGCTGACACGGTGGGATCATCTTCGATGACAATCACCGGGGCCTTGGCTCTCTTCGCCGCTCTCTGGGCCAACATCTTGAAAAGGAATGGATTCAGATCGAAGCAAGTCAGATACAAGACGAAAGCCAACAAAGATCGAAGAACAACAAGTACAGCAAGGGGATCTTACTCTTCTTCTTCGTCGTCGGAGCTGAGCGCGGAGAGATCGAAGTCCGGCTCGCCTCCGGTGCGGCGAGGTGGAGGAGTGGGCTCCCTTGCCCGCTTGGCAGGTGCGGTGGCGGTGGACCGGGAGGACCCCGCTCCAGTTGCCGCAGCGGCGTGAGGCGCTCCCGCGGCAACAGTGCTTGCCGCGGTAGAGCGTGTCGCATGGCTCGGCGGCTGTTGGCTCGTCTGCCGCCCCGCTGCGTCCCCGGCCTTGCGGAGACGCCTTCTTGGCGGCGCCGGGGGCTCCACCTGCGGCAAGCTGTCTGAAGGCTCGGGCCCGACAAGCTCTTCCTCGCCGGGCTCACTCGGCTCAGCTTCAGGCCCGGCGATCTCTTCCTCGCCGGCGAACTCCTCTCGCTCGGCAAGGCTTGCCGCCTCTGCTGCCTCTGCCTCCTCCACGGTGAACCCAAACACGCCCGCGGCAGCGGCTGCTGCCGCCTCTTCCAGCCTGGTGGCGATGCGCTGCATCTCCGCATCGGTGGTGTCGCGGGTGAGGCTCTTCTGCTCATCAGCGCGGACCGGCACTTCGACCAAGCCGTTGAAGAACTCCTGCACGATGGCGTCTGCCGGCTCTTGCCAGGTTGGAACGATTCCATGAGAGTCGCACAACGGCATCATTGCGCGGATGCGGTCAAGCGAAGAACTGTTGCACAGCGGAACGACGTCCCGCGGCAACATGAATGGATGCTGGGGATCGCGCTTGAACAGCTCCAGGAGCATCGCGTCCAGCTCCAGAATAGTGAAGTTGAAGTTGAGGCCTGGGCGCAGCCTCATGATATCTGCCGAGTTTTGGAACTCCCAGGCGGGTCTCCCCCTCTCCTGCAGGGGGGCGATGCAGCGGCGAAGGAAATCTGCGCCTACAGCGCCTACAGTGAGCCCGGCAAGCCTGAGGCGAAGGATGCGGGTGACAGCAATCTTCATCCTATCATCTTCCGGGGCCACATTACTCCAATCGTTGCCGCGTACTATTGGGGCTTGGCGCAGGGCAGTAAATGGCTGCGGGTTCTCCTCGACGACCCAGCACCACTCTGCTCTCCATTCATCCCATTTGCTGCGGAGCTCTTCCTCCAGATAGGCTTCCTTCTTGCCGACCCTCGAGATCCAAGCGATTCCTCTGGCAAGGGGCTCTCCTCTCTCGACTCGAGGCATGAAGAAGTGGCGGAAAAGGGCAACGTTTGGGTGGACTCCGACAAAGTTTTCGCAGAGATGTGCGAAAACTGCCATGGTCAGAACGGCATTGGGGGTGAAATCAAGGAGGCGGAACCCGTAGGTGTTCATGATATCGTAGAAGAATTCAGAGAAGGGCGGGCAGAGCCCGCAGTAGAAGAACAGCGCGAAGAAGGGATACCCGTTCGGAGCCAATCTTGAAGCGGTAGCCGGGAGTACCCTCGTGCGCGGATGCGCTCGCGTCTCCGTCGACCAGAAAAGGTAGTAGTACTCCCTCAGCTCCTTTGCGTCAAGCTGAGGGGGGAAGACGGTGATGGGGTTATGTACCTAGGGTAGGGTCATGGACCTGATCTAAGTACCTTATCCAAGGACACCCTTAGAAGAGGTCGCCTTCCAGTCGACCAACGAGGGACACACTCGACTGACTTGAAGGACTCGACCACGAAGACCCACTCGACCACCAGAAGGTCAAGAGGCACTCTGCACCGCAACGGCCTGTAATCAAGTAGACTTTATGATAGTAAAGGCACTTTATGTGGGGCGTTACCAGTAACGCCCCAGACTTAACTCACCTTAAACCCTCTCCTACGTGGGCTGGCTGGGGTCCTGGCGTACTCTATATAAGCCACCCCCCTCCACAGGCAGAAGGGTTCGGCACCTTGTAATTCATATACTCATAATCCACTCGACCGCCTCCGGGCTCCGAGACGTAGGGCTGTTACTTCCTCCGAGAAGGGCCTGAACTCGTACATCCTTTGTGCTTACAACCTCTCCATAGCTAGGACCTTGCCTCTCCATACCTACCCCCCACTCTACTGTCAGGCTTAGAACCACGACAGTTGGCGCCCACCTTGGGGCAGGTGTTTTAGCGATTTTGTGGAGAAGTTGCGATTCTTCCGAGTACTTTCATCATGGTGTCTGCTGGAGCTTTGGTCGGGGGTCAAGAGATCCGTCTTGGCACTCTCACCTTCTTCGCCGACGACTCCGCGTGGCTCCATGATGCTCCGCTCGACGTTGATGCGCTCCCCGTCCGCGGTGCGACGCATTTTCGTGCATATGTCCGCGGCGTTCTGCTGCGGCAACCGTCGACCCAGTATCGGTCGGCCCCTCCATCGTCCACCCTCCCGGTATCCCGCCAGCGCAAGCGCTCGGGCCGGTCGAGGCTTCAGCAATGGGTGAGGCACGCGGTGGCTCACCAATCGGCCACCACCCAAGTTGCGGCAATCGAGCCCGACGAACCTCTCTACGGCTTGTTCGATCTATCGACTGGCTCCGTAGAGACTGCATCCGAGTGCGGTAGCAGTAATCCAGCGGCGGAAATCTTGATGGTCGACGGGCCCCACAGTCCCCCTGGCTTCGCCCGTGGTGGTGGAGCAGGTGACGGCGGCGACCCTACACGAGGCTACGAAGAGTACCAGCCCGAGCCACTCGACTCTCTGCAAAGAGAGGAACTTCGCCGCAGGAACGAGGATCCCCTGCGTATTCCCATCGCAGGAGAAACCCCCGAGGCTCGTGCCTTGGAGGAGGCGCGTCTGGCCAATTTGGCCGAGCGCACTCGACTGGAGAACCTTCAGCGAGCTCTTGACGAGCGCGCGCGGCAACGAGTTCCCGACAACAGTCGACGTCAACTCTTCCCGCCGACTCAGGTATATCGAACCCCAATTCAGAATTTAGCAGCTGCGACCCGTATAGCAGAGTCCATCCAGCCTTCGCAGTCGGAAGCTGGCAGAGGTTTGCTGCAGATCAGGGATCTGCTCCGGGCAGCAGGAGATTAGAATTCAGCCGTCGCGCAACAGAATTCACAGTCGATCCGTCACTGTGAATACGGTTCAGTCGGCTCATAGCCCCAGATCGCCTCCGCGGCGTGAAGGGCGCGAGAATCGGCGAGATCAATATGGCGACAGACTCGACCGAGATGATAGGCGTCGAGTGCCCTATTCCCCTCCGAGGGGTGGGTCTTACGCTCCTCGGCAGCCAGATGATAGGCGTCAGTACAGTACAGGGCGTAGGGCTCCAGTCGACCCCAGAGAACCAGGCTTCGACGCGCGATCCATTATCGTGCAAGGGTTGGTTGACCGGAACAGAGCCCATCGAGGTGGACTCGACAGAGATGTACCCACAAGCAGTCGAGTGCATGTTTCTGGTCCTGAATGTTTCAGCAGAGCTATCAGAGCCGCAGTTATCCCTCCCAATTTCAGGTTGGCAACAGGAGTCAGCAAGTTCACTGGTGAGTCTAAGCCTGAAACTTGGCTTGAAGACTACCGAGTGGCAGTTCAGATTGGTGGTGGGAACGACGAGGTGGCCATGAAGCATTTGCCCCTCATGTTGGAAGGTTCTGCCAGGGCATGGTTCACTCAGTTACCTCATAGCAGCATTTACACTTGGGAAGATCTGTCCCGAGTGTTCGTCAGGACGTTTGAAGGAACTTGCAAACGACCAGCTGGATTGACAGAGTTGCAAGTCTGCGTGCAGAAAACTAATGAGACTCTCAGAGAGTATATTCAGAGGTGGATCACTTTGCACCACACTATGGAGAATGTGTCCGATCATCAGGCAGTCTGCGCCTTCAAAGACGGCGTCAAGAACAGAGAACTGAGTTTGAAGTTTGGTTGAACCGGTGACATGACCTTGAGTCGGATGATGGAGATTGCTACCAAGTACGCCAACGGCGAAGAAGAAGACCGACTCCGAAGCGGCAAGCACAAGCCGAGTCAGTCGGAAAAAGGAAACACCAGTCGGAAACAGAAGCGGAAGGCTGAACCGGCAGCTCCTGGAGAGGCTCTGGCCATGACTCAAGGAAAGTTTAAGGGGAAACCAAAAGGATCCTGGAACCCCAAGAAGGTAAAGGATAAAGAAGGGAATGACGTGATGGATATGCCATGTCACATTCACACGAAGAAAGACGAAGAGGGGAATATCATTTACCCGAAGCACACCACTCGCCAATGTCGACTCCTGATCTAGCAGTTTCAAGGAAAACAGTCTAAGGACAAGGAGAAGGAGTCGGACAAGGCCGAAGACAAGGAGGACATTGAGGAAGGATATCCGCATATCAACTCCACTCTGATGATCTTTGCAGATGTGGAAAGCAGGAGTCGACTGAAAGTCATTAACCGAGAGGTGAACATGGTTGCCCCAGCGAAAGCAAATTATCTGAAATGGTCTCAAACACCCATCACATTCGACCAATCTGATCACCCGACTCATATTGCCACCCCTGGGAGGCAAGCTTTGGTGGTCGATCCAGTTGTCGAAGGCACTCGACTGACAAAGGTGCTGATGGATGGTGGAAGCGGGCTGAATTTGTTATATGCAGACACACTGAAAGGAATGGGCATTCCGATGTCCCGACTGAGCACTAGTAACATGAGCTTTCATGGGGTTATTCCAGGAAAGAAAGCCGAGTCACTCGCCCAAATAGCCCTGGACGTGGTGTTTGGTGATTCGAAGCATTTTCGCAAAGAAAAGTTGACGTTTGAGGTCGTGGATTTTCAGAGTGCATATCATGCCATTTTGGGGAGACCAGCTTACGCACGGTTCATGGCTCGACCATGTTACGTGTACCTCAAATTGAAGATGCCCGGCCCCAAAGGAGTGATCACTGTCACCGATGATAGGAAAAAGGCAGAAGAGTGCTTTCAGAAGGGCTCCAAGATTGCTGATTCCCAGGTGACAGCGGTCGAGTTCGAGGAATACAAGCAAAACGCAGATCTGAGTGACTTGCTACGATCAAAGAAACCCGCCACAGAGTCTGCATTCCAGTCGTCCGGTGAGACGAAGCCTGTCCACATTCACCCGACCGACCCCGATGCAGCTCCGACCCGCATCTCTACAACACTCGACCCAAAATAGGAAGAAGCGCTCATCCAGTTCCTCCGTGAGAACTGGGACATTTTTGCATGGAAGCCCGCTGACATGCCAGGTGTTCCCAGGGGACTGGCTGAGCATCGCCTAAGAGTCGACTCATCTGCAAAACCAGTCAAAGAGCATCTTCGGCGGTCCGCCGTCCAGAAGAGAAAAGCCATTGGCGAAGAAGTGGCTCGACTGTTGGCGGCAAGATTTATCCGAGAGATATACCACTCCGAGTGGCTCGCTAATGTCGTCATGGTCCCCAAGAAAGACAAGTCGCTCCGAATGTGCATTGATTTCAAGCACATCAACCGGGCCTGCCCGAAAGATCATTTTCCTCTCCCTCGCATAGATCAAATTGTTGACTCGACCGCGGGATGCGAGAGGCTATCCTTTTTAGATGCCTACTCCGGGTACCACCAGATCCGTCTGTACGGACCCGATGAGGTAAAAACAGCTTTCATCACTCCATTCGGGTGCTTCTGCTATATCACCATGCCATTTGGCCTCAAGAATGCCGGAGCCACATTTATGCGAATGATTCAGAAGTGTCTACTCACTCAAATCAGTCGGAATGTGGAAGCATATATGGATGATATCGTTGTCAAGTCGCGAAAAGGTTCCGACCTACTCGCTGATCTCGCCGAAACATTTGCCAACCTCAGAAGGTACGATATCAAGCTCAATCCATCGAAGTGCACATTTGGAGTTCCTGGTGGCAAGTTACTCGGTTTTCTCGTTTTCGAACGGGGAATCGACGCTAACCCAGAGAAGATTGGCACTATTCTCCGAATGAAACGCCCTGTGCGAGTGCACGATGTCCAGAAGCTTACTGGATGCTTGGCCGCATTAAGTCGATTCATCTCACGACTCGGTGAAAAGGCATTGCCTCTTTACCGACTGATGAAGAAGACAGACAAGTTCGAGTGGACTCCAGAAGCTGATGCAGCGTTTGCCGAGCTAAAAGCTCTGCTCTCCACCCAGCCGGTGCTTGCTGCTCCAATCAGCAAAGAGCCTCTGTTGCTTTATATCGCAGCCACAGGACAAGTCGTCAGTACTGTGCTAACGGTCGAGCGGGAAGAAGAAGGAAAAGCCCTCAAAGTTCAGCGCCCAGTGTATTATTTGTCTGAAATCTTGACTCCATCCAAGCAGAGATATCCTCATTATCAGAAGCTTGTATATGGAATATACATGACCACAAAGAAGGTTGCTCATTATTTCTCTGATCATTCCATCACAGTCGTCAGCGACGCTCCACTATCAGAGATTTTGCACAACAGGGATGCAACTGGTCGAGTGGCCAAATGGGCGATTGAACTTCTTCCCCTTGATATCAAGTTTGAGGCAAAGAAAGCCATTAAGTCCCAGGCAATAGCAGACTTCCTCGCCGAGTCGATTGAACAACAGCAGCCGACTGAAGTTCACTCGGAGCATTGGACCATGTTCTTTGATGGCTCTAAGATGTTGAATGGTTCCGGTGCTGGGGTTGTCCTGGTTTCCCCTAGAGGAGATAAGCTCAGATATGTGCTCCAGATTCACTTTGATTCCTCCAACAATGAGGCAGAATATGAGGCCCTCTTATATGGGTTGCGCATGGCCATTTCACTCGGCGTCCGTCGCCTGATGGTCTATGGCGACTCGGATTTAGTGGTCAATCAGGTGATGAAAGAGTGGGACGTGAGAAGCCCAGCCATGACTGGATACTGCAGTGCAGTGAGGAAGCTGGAAAAGAAGTTCGAGGGGTTGGAGCTCCATCATATACCCCGACTGAATCAAGCAGCTGATGATCTAGCAAAGATAGGTTCCAAGAGAGAAGCCATTCCGAGTGGTGTGTTCTTGGAGCATATACACACTCCGTCAGTCAAAGAAGATCCTTTCACCGAAGAAACTCCACAGCCCAAGAGTGCCACAGATCCGACTGAAGTTGAAGTCCCAGCGGTGGTCGACTTGATCATGGAGGTTTTGGTGGTCATTCCCGACTGGACGATTCCGTATGTCGCATATATCCTGAGAAAAGAGCTTCCGGAGGATGAGGAAGAGGCTCGAAAGATCGTCCGTCGATCTAAGGCCTTTACCGTAATCAAAGGACAATTATACAGAGAAAGCGCGACTGGAGTTGGTCAGAAGTGCATAACACCAGAAGAAGGTCGACTCATCCTCAATGATATTCACTCGGGGACCTGTGGTCATCATGCGTCCTCTCGGACAATCGTGGCCAAAGCATACCGAGCCGGATTTTACTGGCCAAAGGCGAATGAGATGGCAAAAGAGATAGTGGATAAGTGCGAGGGATGTCAATTCTACTCGAATATGTCGCACAAGCCTGCGTCGGCTCTGAAGACCATCCCACTCGTCTGGCCTTTCGCGGTATGGGGATTGGACATGGTCGGTCCTTTGAGAACAGGACGAAGTGGCTTCACGCATGTACTGGTGGCAGTCGACAAGTTCACCAAGTGGATCGAGGCTAAACCAATCAAGAGCCTTGACACCGGTACTGCTATTAGCTTCATCAGGGAACTAATATTCAGATACGGAGTCCCACACAACATCATTACGGATAATGGGTCGAACTTTGACTCAGAGGAATTCAGAGCTTTCTGCAACTCCCAGGGCACACGGGTCGACTACGCTTCAGTCGCCCATCCGCAGTCGATTGGACAAGCAGAGCGAGCTAATGGACTGATTCTTAAGGGATTGAAGCCTCGACTGATGCGTGATCTCAAACACGCGGCTGGAGCCTGGGTAGACGAACTTCCCTCAGTGCTTTGGGGGCTGCGGACCACACCTAATCGGTCGATCGGAAGAACTCCATTCTTCTTGGTCTACGGAGCTGAAGCAGTCTTGCCGAGTGATCTTCTCCACAATGCTCCTCGAGTTGAAATTTACAACGAAGCAGAGGCTGAACAGGCGCGGCAGGACGCAGTCGACCTTTTAGAAGAAGAAAGGGAGATGGCTTTGATCCGCTCGACCATCTACCAACAAGATTTGCGTCGTTTCCACGCCAGAAATGTGAGAGGTCGAGCCTTCCAGGAAGGGGATTTAGTTCTCCGAGTGGATCAGCACAAACCACACAAGCTTGCTCCTTCTTGGGAAGGCCCCTTCATCGTCACCAAGGTTCTCCACAACGGGGCATACCGTCTTTACAACGTCGAGCATAATATCGACGAGCCCCGAGCTTGGAACGCGGAACTACTCCGCCCGTTTTACACTTAAGTTTTATCACTCAGATGAGTTGCAATAAAGTACTTCTGTAGTTCATGGACCTCAAAATAATAGTGTCATAGTTCCTCCATAATATCTGTCACTTTTTATTTTTGTCCAATAAAATTCCCCTCAGTGGGTGACTTAGCTGCGAATCCGTTTCGCCTAAGTTTGTAAAAATCCTACCGAGTGGTGAGCCAGACTCCCACTCGGAGGCTTAGCTGCGAATCCGTTTCGCCTAAGTTATCAAAATCCTACCGAGTGGTAAGCCAGCCTTCCACTCGGAAGCTTAGCTGCGAATCCGTTTCGCCTAAGTTATCAAAATCCTACCGAGTGGTAAGCCAGCCTTCCACTCGGAGGCTTAGCTGCAGCCATGTGCTCGCCTAAGTTATCAAAATCCTACCGAGTGAAGAGCAACCCTCTCACTCGGGGGCTTAGCTGCAGCCCTGTGCTCGCCTAAGTTATCAAAATCCTACCGAGTGAAGAGCAACCCTCTCACTCGGGGGCTTAGCTGCAGTCGAAGCACTCGCCTAAGTTATAAAAATCCTACCGAGTGAAGAG
>NC_041383.1:284678365-284708335 GCF_002162155.2 Triticum dicoccoides | reverse complement strand
CCTCTCACTCGGAGGCTTAGCTGCAGTCGAAGCACTCGCCTAAGTTATCAAAATCCTACCGAGTGTAGAGCAACCCTCTCACTCGGAGGCTTAGCTGCAGTCGAAGCACTCGCCTAAGTTATCAAAATCCTACCGAGTGTAGAGCAACCCTCTCACTCGGGGGCTTAGCTACAGTCCAAGCACTCGCCTAAGTTATCAAAATCCTACCGAGTGTAGAGCAACCCTCTCACTCGGAGACTTAGCTGCAGTCCAAGCACTCGCCTAAGTTATCAAAATCCTACCGAGTGTAGAGCAACCCTCTCACTCGGGGGCTTAGCTGCAGCCCAGTACTCGCCTAAGTGGACTGAAGAATATGTCGATTGCAGTAAAGGCGCCTTGCTTTGAACCTGCAAAAGACATTTCGAGCCAAAGGCAATCATATTCAAGCACCAAATTCAAGTTTGAATCGATATCTAAAGGAACCGAGAGTGCTCAGGCGTTAAGCCTGTTAAGGTTTATCGGTTACAATTCCACTCGGCATACCGAGGCAAATTTAAAGCGTCGAGCCAGAAGAAGTTTTTTACCCCTCCTGTGGAGGGCTGGAAGGTGCAACGAATTCATCAAGGTCGATCCCGTCGGCGATCCGAGTGGCAGCTGCAAGGAAAGTTTCCATAAAGGACCTGAAGTCGTGTTTCTTGGTGTTGGCCACCCGAAGAGCCGCCAGCTTCTCTTCTCGTGCATCCTTACAATGGACTCGGGCAAGACACAGAGCTACATCTGCACCACACCGAGCCGAGGACTTCTTCCATTCCTGCACTCGACCAGGGATCGTGTTCAACCGGGCCATCAGCGACTCAAGATCATTCTGAAGTGTCTCTTCAGGCCAGAGCGTCGAGTCGATGCGAGATGTGGCAGCCTTCAGTCTTGCGAGATAGTCCACGACAGCTGCAACACGGGACTCCAGTCGGAGAACATCCACGGCAACTTCATCGTTCACCGGAGAATTGACGGGGTCGAGGTTTGGCTCCAGCCGGCTAGTTTCTTCTTCAAAGTTTTGACAAAATTCTGCAAGGGTGATCACTAAGTCAAGGGGATGGTCGAATGGAAAAATCTCAATTGGAAACGTCTGCCAAGCATAGAGGTTTACCTTCAAGCATAAGAAACAGCTTCTTGGCAAGTCCACTCAGGAAGGCCTCCAGATCAGTTTTCTTCCCAGTCAATTTGGTGACTTGGTCGGTCAGGGCAGCTTTATCAGTTTTCAGTCGACTGACCTCCTTGTTGGCAATCCCAAGAGCAGCTTTCAGATTGGTATTGTCTTGTTCGAGCTTGGTGACTGAAGCTAACTTCTCTTCAGCAAGCTTGATCTTCTCAGCTAGCTCAAGGTCTTTCTTCTGTTGGGCCTCCCTTACCTTACCTGCAAGTTACAGCAAGATCAGATTTTGAAACAAGCAAGGGGAAAAGCAGTCGTCAGGGTCTCACCAAACATACCTTCGGTCTCCTCCTTTGCCTTTGTCAGCTTCTCCTGAACCAGCTTCAAGCTCAGCTCGACTTGAGTATGCTTGTGTTCCAGCTCTGAGTAGCGAGCCACAAGATCACAAGAGTTCTGCGAAGAACCAATCGACTAAATGTCAAATATAATTCACTTCCGAGTGAAAAAGGGAAAAACTCACGTTTCTAAGACTACAGCCGAATACAAGCATTCGACCGTAGTCTCGGGGACTACACCCAGTGGGTGCACTCAGCGTGCCCCCACTAATCCTGTTGAAGACAAAGTCGACCAGTCGACCTCAAAAAAAAAAGAAGTGCGAGATGCATTCTCTAAGACTGTGATCAACTGCAAGCAGTCGACCACAGTCTCGGGGACTACACCCAGTGGGTGCACTCAGCGTGCCCCCACCGGTTTGTGAAATCCAGTCGACATAGTCGACTGACAGAAAGATTGACGTCATAAAGCCTAAGGCCGACTGCCAGCAGTCGACCCTAACCTTGGAGACTACACCCAGTGGGTGCACTCAGCGTGCCCCCACTAATCCTGTTGAAGACAGAGTCGACCAGTCGACCGGTCCAATGACAGAAAGACTGAAATTATAAAGCCTAAGGCCGACTGCCAGCAGTCGACCTTAGCCTTGGGGACTACACCCAGCGGGTGCACTCAGCGTGCCCCCGCTAATAGGACCTCAATCGACAACACCCAGTGGGTGACTACTATAAATTCCGGAAAGGAAAAGTTTTTGGCAGCATATCCAACAGAACAAACGGTGGTCGACTGACCTGAACATTGCTTTGGAGGGCAGAACTGGCGTCATAAGCTGCCTGGCTCGCGTCCCGGATGGTCTTCAGCTGCTCCATCATGAGTCCCGCCTGGCGTATCGCCTCCTTCGCTGCGCCAGCTTGGTCCTCTGGGACGTGGTGCGTCGTGAAGAGGGAGGGCTGCTGAGCACTCGTCAGTGGATTTGCGAAGGACACCGTGTGTCGAGTGGTGTTCTCTTCCTCCATAGTCAGAATCTCAGGCGCCGTCACATCCTGAGGCACCTTACTGGCGGACGCTTTCCGACTCCTCCTGCGCTTCAGCGGCTCTTCATCCTCATCATCATCAGGAAGATTGATAACAGTATTGGGTGGAGCTGCGGAGAAGAATCAGGATCAAAGATCGCGAGTCAGTCGACTAAGAACGGCGTTAAGAATACAGTACCTGGGTTCGAAGTTGCTGCGTCCTCCATCTCGTGGTCATCAGCCCGGGCCGAGGTTTCAGAAGTAGCAGCACTGCAACTCCAAAGGATCAGTCGACTAACTTCAGCGTCGACCAGAGACAAAGTTCACACAAAATGAGAAGATTCAAACAACACGATTACCCTGATATGGTAGGGATGGACACCTTCATCTTCGGCAGGAGCTTGATCGGCTTCGACGAGGCCGCCCTGGGCTGCTTCGGCGCCTTTTCAGTCGGCACCGGAGAGATGGTCCGGGGGCGCTTGGTCGACTGAGTAGTGGTCGCAACCCCCTTACCACGTTCGGTTGAAGGGTCGTGGACAAGCTTCGACCGCCTTGCCGAGCGCGGTGGTACGACCTCCTCCTCCTCTTCCTCCTCGTCCTCAACGTCATCGTCATCGCCGTCGTCATCATCATCGTCGTCGTCATCCCCTGCAACGTCCGAGTCCCACTCCTCCTCTTCCTGGCTCTCACCCCCGCTCGCCTCACCCTCCTCAGTCGGAGTTTGTGCCCCATTGGGCATCGAGTACAGCTCGGTGAGAGCCTAGCAGATATCAAGACAAGGATCAGTCGACCAGTCGGCAGGATAAACAGAAATGAATGCGACAAGAACACAGTGGAGGGCCGAGCAAATGTACCTTGTTTGGATCGCTGTTGTGGTCGAGTGGAGGAATCCTTCTGGCTCCGCGTGGGTTGTCTTTGTTTCCGGTAACGGCTACCATCCATCTTTCCAGAGTGACATCGTCGACTGCTTCTGGATGGACTCGAGTCTCGTCTTCGGTCCCACAGTACAACCACATGCAGTGGCTCCGGAACTGAAGAGGCTGGATGCGACGCGTGAGGAAGACCTCCAAGAGGTCCATGCCCGTCACTCCCTCCCGAACCAACTGCACCACGCGCTCCATCAACATCTTCACATCAGCTTTCTCCTCCGGAATCAACTTCAGAGAGGAGGGCTTGTTCACTCGGTCCATGGTAAACTGTGGGAGTCCACTCGACTGCCCCGGCGTCGACTAGTCCCGGCAGTAGAACCAGGTCGACTGCCAGCCTCTGACCGACTCGGGAAAGGTCATGGGCGGGAAGGTGCTCTTATTCCTCACCTGGATCCCCAGACCCCCACACATTTGGACGACTCGGGTTCTCTCATCACCTGGGCTCGCCTTCTTCACGGTCTGAGAGCGACACGTGAATATATGTTTGAACAAACCCCAGTGCGGTCGACAGCCCAAGAAACCCTCACACATGGACACGAACGCAGCAAGATAGGCAATGGAGTTTGGGGTAAAGTGGTGGAGCTGCGCTCCGAAGAAATTCAAGAAGTCACGAAAGAAAACACTCGGCGGCAAGGAAAACCCACGATCAACATGGGTGGCCAAAAGCACACACTCACCCTCTTCTGGCTGAGGCTGCCACTCCTTCCCCGGAAGCCTCGCAGCTCCGTGAGGGATCAAGCCCTCGTTGGCCATGTCGAGGAGGTCATTCTCTGTGATGGTCGACTGGATCCAGTCTCCTTGGACCCAGCCTTTCGGCAGGCGGGATCTGGACGAGGACCCTCCGCGGCTGGTGGATCTCCCCTTCGCCTTCTCCGACGCCGACGCCTTCTTTGCATGCTCCAGCGCCGCCGTCTTCTCCTTGGCCATGGTCGCCGGCGAGATGCGCGAAGGGAAGTGGTGCGGGGGCGAGAGCGAGCACGCTGGTCGGGGAAGAAGGAAGCAGAGAGAGGGAGAGAATGCTGAGGCGCAGCACAGAAATCCTCGCCGGGCACATTTATAAGGTCCCTTCCAAGTGGATGACAGGTGGGCCCGTCGATCTAATCATATCTGGGAGCAGTTATGCAGACGGGATACGTGGCGAAAAAGGCGGCGCGGAGATCGAGGCGTCTATGCCCCGTCCCATCCGAACGCCGCGGTCCGCCCCGCTTCGCGCGCGTCCCCAAATTTCGCATCCCGCGGAATCCGCGAACGGCAGATCAGTCTGTCAGACACGGGGTTTCCGGCGATCCGTCGCTCGGATATCGTCGAAGCCCGAAAGATCACTCGACGCAAGAATAGAATGGATCGAGTCGACTGAAGACAAGTCGTTCACTGTCGACGGAGAGATTCTTTGGTCCAGGACAACGCACGACCAGGGCACAAAGGTTAATCAGAAACGACATCAACTCCTTCCTCACTCGAAGCCTCAATCCATTCGGGGGCTAATGATGGGGTTATGTACCTAGGGTAGGGTCATGGACCTGATCTAAGTACCTTATCCAAGGACACCCTTAGAAGAGGTCGCCTTCCAGTCGACCAACGAGGGACACACTCGACTGACTTGAAGGACTCGACCACGAAGACCCACTCGACCACCAGAAGGTCAAGAGGCACTCTGCACTGCAACGGCCTGTAATCAAGTAGACTTTATGATAGTAAAGGCACTTTATGTGGGGCGTTACCAGTAACGCCCCAGACTTAACTCACCTTAAACCCTCTCCTACGTGGGCTGGCTGGGGTCCTGGTGTACTCTATATAAGCCACCCCCCTCCACAGGCAGAAGGGTTCGGCACCTTGTAATTCATATACTCATAATCCACTCGACCGCCTCCGGGCTCCGAGATGTAGGGCTGTTACTTCCTCCGAGAAGGGCCTGAACTCGTACATCCTTTGTGCTTACAACCTCTCCATAGCTAGGACCTTGCCTCTCCAAACCTACCCCCCACTCTACTGTCAGGCTTAGAACCACGACAGACGGCCCGCTCCTTCCGCAACACCGCGAGCCGCTGCGCCTTGACCGATTTCACGCCCTTCCCCTTGTCGGCTTTCAGAGCCATGGCGGAGGTGGCGGGGAAGGTCGACGGCGTTGGTGGCGCTGGTGGCAATGGGGGGCGGAGCGCTGCTCTCTTTCGGCTTCGCGAAGAAGGGGTAGCGGCGGAGATTTTTGAGAATGAAGTAGCAACCGGCGAAGTAGGCAAACTGCCCCTGTTTCCCCTGCTTATAAAGAGGGAGGGGGCGGACGTTTCGCCCTTCCGAATAAAGAAACCACCCACGATCTCTCCCACGATGCCGCATTCGACGCGTGCCGTTGGGGAGGGCGCGGTGGATACAGAGTAAGATACGGCGTAATCCAGGCCGCGCGTGCCCGTGCCCTGTTTTGGGCCTGGCCCAACAGCGCTCGGCACCGTGTGTGGCCCAGGCCCGGGGGCTCCTGTTGGTGTACTAGAGTAGGGGTACCGTAGTATCCCGAACTTGTGCACGAGCAGTTGCAGCGCCCCGCGGCAAGGCTTGCCGGATGACCGCCGAGGCCCTCCATGGTTCCTTTGGAGCCATTCAAGAACAAAGTATTTAAACTCAGGAGACAAGGCCCCGGCAAGAGGAGCTTGCCGGGAAGGCCAACCAAGGCATTTCAAGGAACTTGCCGCGACGCGCCGCGCGTCCCGGCAAGGCCCGGTGAGCGACAAGCTTCCGGACCCGACAAGACAACAGCCGCGGCAAGGCGCTTGCCGCGGCAGGCTACCACTCTGTACCCACGCTCCAGCACATCCACCAACGTGTCGCTCTGGGGGCCTTTCCAGGCGCGCGTGGCGAGAGGCTGTGCAGCCAGCGGTGCGCGGTGGCATGCGAAGCTGACAAGACTGCCATCGTGGCGAGCGGTGGCACCCCTGACGGTCCCTTTTAACACTGTTTGGGCGACGCAGATGGGCATTTAATGCCTTTGTCCCCTGCCGTCAGGGTTAGGTAGGATGCACTGTGCAGGTGGTTGTACCAACCGCAACTTCTTTTCCATTTTTACCCTCGACTGCGTTGCCACCTGTGGGTGACCCCTTGAACATATAAAAGGAGGCCCATGCGCAACGTAGGGGGGGTTAGAGCCCAGAATATCACACACGCTCGGTTTCGTTAGCAGCTAGAGTGTACTGTAGCATTCAGCGCTCCCGAGCAAGAACACAATACAATCAGACAAGCAGCAGTAGGAGTATTATCTCTCCGGAGAGCTCCGAAGCTGGGTAAACTGCTCGTGTGCTTCGCCTCGATCTGCTCTTCGTGTGATCTCCGCCCTCCGCCGAACCGAAAGGGGCTTGGTCCGCCGGTCCCATAGGTGTTCGTGGATCAGTTTCCCCAACAATAATGGTTGCTCTATTTATATGAGTAATATCTTTTATGGTCATGCACTGTTGAAGAGTGGTCTATTTCTGTTGAATCTTGATCGTGATGAGACACATATTCATAATATTGATGCCAAAAGATGAAAAGTTGATAATGATAGTGTAACTTATTTGTGGCACTGCCGTTTGGGTCATATCGGTGTAAAGCGCATGAAGAAACTCCATAAAGATGGACTTTTCGAATCACTTGATTATGAATCATCTGATACTTGCGAACCATGCCTTATGGGCAAGATGACTAAAACTCCGTTCTCTAGAACAATGGAATGAGTTACCAACTTATTGGAAATAATACATACCGATGTGTGCGGTCCAATGAGTGTTGATGCTCGCGGCGGGTATTGTTATTTTCTGACCTTCACAGATGATTTGAGCAGATATGGGTATATCTAACCAATGAAACACAAGTCTGAAACATTTGAAAAGTTCAAAGAATTTTAGAGTGAAGTGGAGAATAATCATAACAAGAAAATAAAGTTTCTACGATCTAATCATGGAGGAGAATATTTGAGTTACGAGTTTGGCTTCATTTAAAACAATGGGAATAGTTTCACAGCTCATGCCACCTGGAACACCACAGTGTAATGGTGTGTCCGAACGTCATAACCACACTTTATTGGATATGGTGCGATCTATGATGTCTCCTACCAATTTACCTCTATTGTTTTGGGGTTATGCATTAGAGACAGCTGCAATCACTTTAAACAGGGCACCATCCAAGTCCGTTGAGACGACACCGTATGAACTGTGGTTTGGTAGCAAACCGAAGCTGTCGTTTCTTAAAGTTTGGGGATGCGATGCTTATGTCAAACGGCTTTAGCCTAATAAGCTCGAACCCAAGTCGGAGAAATGTGTCTTCATAGGATACCCTAAGGAAACAATTGTTTACACCTTCTACCACAAGTTCGAAGGCAAGATTTTTGTTGCTAAGGACGAAACCTTTCTAGAGGAGGAGTTTCTCTCGAAAGAAGTGAGTGGGAGGAAAGTAGAACTTGATGAGGTAATTGTACCAGCTCTCAATTTGGAAGGTAGCTCATCCGAGAATTTTTTTCCCGTGATGCCTACACCAATTGGAGAGGAAGCTAATGATAGAGATCATGAAACTACAAATCAAGTTGCTACAGAACCTCATAGGGTCTGGCAGATGACAATCCGCACCAGAGTGGTATGGTAATCCTATTCTGGAAGTCATGTTACTTGACCATGATGAACCTACGAACTATGAAGAAGCTACGATGATCCCAGGTTCCGACAAATGGCTTGAGGCGATGAAATCTGAGATAGGATCCATGTATGAGAACAAAGTGTGGACTTTAGTGGATCTGCCCGATGATCGGCAACCCATAGAGAATAAATGGATCTTCAAGAAGAAGACGGACGCTTACGGTAATGTTACTATCTATAAAGCTCGACTTGTTGCAAAGGGTTTTCGACAAGGTCAAGGAGTTGACTATGATGAGACGTTCTCACCCGTAGCGATGCTTAAGTCTGTTCGAATCATGTTAGCAATTGCCGCATTTTATGATTATGAAATCTGGCAAATGGATGTCAAAACTGCATTCCTTAATGGATTTCTTAAAGAAGAGTTTTATATGATGCAAGCAGAAGGTTTTGTCGATCCTAAAGGTGCTAACAAAGTGTGGAAGCTCCAGTGATCCATTTATGGACTGGTGCAAGCATCTCGGAGTTGGAATATACGCTTTGATGAGGTGATCAAAGCATATGGTTTTATACAGACTTTTGGAGAAGCCTGTATTTACAAGAAAGTGAGTGGGAGCTCTATAATATTTCTAATATTATATGTGGATGACATATTGTTGATTGGAAATGATGTATAATTTCTGGATAGCATAAAAGGATACTTGAACAAGAGTTTTTCAATGAAAGACCTCGGTGAAGCTGCTTACATACTGGGCACCAAGATCTATAGAGATAGATCAAGACACTTGATTGGACTTTCACAAAGCACATACCTTGATAAAGTTTTGAAGAAGTTCAAAATGGATCAATCAAATAAAGGGTTCTTGCCTATGTTACAAGGTGTGAAGTTGAGCCAGACTCAATGCCCGACCACTGCAGAAGGTAGAGAGAAAATGGAAGTCATTCCCTATGCTTCAGCCATAGTTCTATCATGTATGCTATGTTTTGTACCAGACCTGATGTGTGCCTTGCTATAAGTTTAGCAGGGAGGTACCAAAGTAATCCAGGAGTGGATCACTGGACAGCGGTCAAGAACATCCTAAAGTACCTGAAGAGGACTAGGGATATGTTTCTCGTTTATGGAGGTGACAAAGAGCTTGTCGTAAATGGTTACGTCGATGCTAGCTTTGACACTGATCCGGATGACTCTAAGTCACAATTCAGATACGTATTTTTATTGAATGGTGGAGCTGTTAGTTGGTGCAGTTCTAAGCAGAGCATCGATCATGGCAGGATCTACGTGTGAAGCAGAGTACATAGCTGCTTCGGAAGTAGCAAGTAAAGGAGTATGGATGAAGGAGTTCATATCGGATCTAGGTGTAATACCTAGTGTATCGGGTCCAATGAAAATCTATTGTGACAATACTGGACCAATTGCCTTGGCGAAGGAATCCGGATTTCACAAAAAGACCAAACACATCAAGAGACACTTCAACTCCATCCGAGATTTGGTCAAGGAGGGAGACATAGAGATTTGCAAAATACATATGGATCTGAATGTTGTATTGACTAAGCCTCTTCCACGAGCAAAACATGATCAGCACCAAGACTCCATGTGTGTTAGATTCATTACAATGTAATCTGGATTATTGACTCTAGTGCAAGTGGGATACTCAAGGAAATATGCCCTAGAGGCAATAATAAAGTTGTTATGTTATATTTCCTTGTTCATGATAAATGTATTATTCATGCTAGAATTGTATTAAACGGAAACTTGATACATGTGTGGATACATAGACAAAACAACGTGTCCCTAGTATGCCTCCACTAGACTAGCTCGTTGATCAAAAGATGGTTAAGTTTCCTAGCCATGGACATGAGTTGTCATTTGATAACGGGATCACATCATTAGTAGAATGATGTGATGGACAAGACCCATCCGTTAGCTTAGCATAATGATCATTCAGTTTTATTGCTACTGCTTTATTCGTGTCAAATATATATTCCTCCGACTATGATATTATGCAACTCCCGGACACTGGAGGAATGCCTTGTGTGCTATCAAATGTCACAATGTAACTGGATGATTATAAAGATGCTCTATAGGTATCTTCGAAGGTGTTTGTTGGGTTGGCATAGATCGAGATTAGGATTTGTCACTCCGAGTATCAGAGAGGTATCTCTGGGCCCTCTCGGTAATACACATCATATGGAGCCTTGCAAGCAATGTGACTAATGAGTTAGTTATGGGATGATGCACTACCGAACGATTAAATAGACTTGCTAGTAACGAGATTGAACAAGGTATGAAGACACCAATGATCGAATCTCGGGCAAGTAACATACCGATGACAAAGGGAATAACTATATTGACATTGCGGTTCGACCGATAAAGATCTTTGTAGAATATATGGGAACCAATATGAGCATCCAGGTTCCGCTATTGGTTATTGACCGGAGAGGTGTCTCGGTCATGTTTACATAGTTCTCGAACCTGTAGGGTCCGCACGCTTAACGTTCGATGATGATTGGTATTATATGAGTTATGTGTTTTGGTGACCGAAGGTTGTTCGGAGTCCCGGATGAGATCGCAGACATGACGAGGAGTCTCGAAATGGTCGAGAGGTAAAGATTGATATATTGGAAGGTTACATTCGGATACCGGAATGGTTTCGGGAAGGTTCGGAGTACCGGGAGGTTACGGGAACCCCCCCGAGAAAGTTAATGGGCCACATGGGCCTTAGTGGAGAAGATAGGGCCGACCACAGGAGGTGGTGCATGCCCCCCTTGCCAATCTGAATTGGAAAAGGGGCCGGGGCAGTGCCCCCCCTTTCCCTCTCCTAGTCCCTCTCCCTTTCCCCCTTTGCTACTCCGAAAAGAAGGAAAAAAGAGGGGGGGGGGGAATCCTACTAGGAGTGGAGTCCTAGTAGGACTCCCCCCCGTGGCGTGCGCCCCTGGTTGCCGGCCTCCTCCTCCCTCCTTTATATACGGGGAAGGGGGGCACCCCAAAGGCACAACATTGTCTTAGCCGTGTGTGGTGCCCCCCTCCACTGTTTACTCCTCTGATAGTATCATCGTAGTGTTTAGGCGAAGCCCTACGCGGATCACATCACCAATACCATCATCACACCGTCGTGCTGACGGAACTCATCGACTCCATCGACACTCTGCTGGATCAAGAGTTCGAGGGACGTCATCGAGATGAACGTGTGCGAAACTCGGAGGTGCCATACGTTCGGCACTTGATCGGTTGACTCGAGAAGACGTTTGACTACATCAACCGTGTTAAGCTAACGCTTCCACTTTCGGTCTACGAGGGTACGTGGACACACTCTTACCCTCTCATTGCTATGCATCTCCTAGATAGATCTTGCATGAGCATTGGATTTTTTTGAAATTGCATGTTACGTTTCCCAACAATCCACCTGGCGAACCACAGTCAGAGGGAATCAACCCTCTGGCGTTAGTTGCACCGGAGGTACCAGCCACACCGGTACAACTGGTCATGTGAGCGGTACAACCGCCACACCACTTCACCTACAACAATTGGACAAGAGGATCTCTCTTCTAAATGGAAGAAAGTAAGAGGGTGCAATATGAGTGTGCACGTGCATTGATTCACCCAGTACCTTCTGATGCAGATTCCGTCTTAATGGTACTGATTTCCTATGGCAAGAAATAAAAGCGTCGGAAAGTCTATCTTAGATCTTTTCCGTCCGAAGGGAATGCCTAACCATCTTGTCTCATACGAAGTTTACCTGAGTAGCTAAGGCACACGATTGGTCCACAAATTGTGTTGTCATCAACACCAAAACACTTAATGCGGGAAATTCCCTTACAACAAGTTTTGTCCTGGTTGGAAAACATGTCTATGAATAATGAACCCAATCAAAATGTCATTACTCAAGAACAATGTGATAACAACAAGGAGCATACCTTTTTCACATTAATTCTTGAGTTATAGGTACCCCACACTATTAAGTGGGATCAATGTGGTGCGTGAAAGAACTTCTCAAGTCATAATGTTCCTAACAATTCCACACCCATTTTTACCATAGTCCAAAGCCAAATAGCTCACCAAATTCTAGTCTATCCTTGCCCATGGCCCCCACTTGTTTTTATAGGTTGAATGATTAGTACAATACACCAGGGGTGTCCCATTGAACGGGAAGCTTAGTATTGGGTTGGACTTAGGGCCCAGGGGGCTGGCGACAATGCGACTCCAGGAAGCACTCGATTGAGGGGCCTAGATCTGAGCAAGAAGTTTATCTTGGCATGCAAGCCAAGAACCCCTCATGCATGAGGTCGGTTAGGAGCATTGTAAACCCTAGCTTTTGTCCCCTTTATAACATCAGGCTACGGGTAGCTCATAGCCACCTATTCCATTAGAGATAACACTCGGTAGTCGTCATCATCGTTCTCTTGTCACTCCCTAGTACTAGGTGCTCCCACATAAAAAACCAAAGTAGGATGTAGGGTATTACTTCATCATGAGGGCCCAAACCTGGTAAATCCCCATGAAAACTCCCCTCTAGTACTTCCAGCTACACTCTCTACCCTACCGAGGGATCTGATAGTTCCGCATCATTAGTTGGCACACCAGGCACGAGCTACGTCCGCTGCAGAACAACTCCAAATCGGATCATCCATCTACCCCAACAAATTTGTGTCGGGGTAGAGCCTCACTTTTGGCTCCCTCATCTTCATCATGGAGGAGGAAGGGAGGCTCTTCATCAACCCGCCTCCCGCCCCAGCTCACACCATCTTCTTGGAGATGCTCGCCTTCATCGTTGACCGATGCGGCAACCACACAATCTGTGTCCCACCAATCTAGCAGACTAGTAACACAGCCTCCATGGTGTTCGTGCTGAAAGTGCCAACATTTGACTTGGAAAACAATGACACTTCCTCAATGATGCTCTTGGTAAGACTGGGTCACCGCGACGAGGTAAGAATGTTGTGCCAACTCTGCAACAACCCACCAGCCCTCCCTCGCATCGCAGCTGGTCGCCACGGTGTGCATGAACTGCCCACTCATCGTCGACCATGTGTAGGATAGAAAGTATGTCTAGAGGGGGGGGGGTGATTTAGACTACTTGACCAAATAAAAATCTAGCCTTTTCCGAATTTTAAGTCTTGGCAGATTTTAGCAACTTAGCACTAGTCAAGCAAACAACCTACACATGCAATTCTAAGAGTATAGCAGCAGAATGTAAGTCATTGCATATGAAGGTAAAGGTGAGGAGTTTGGAGGGAGCAAACACAATTTAGACATGTGAAAGTGTGTTACGTAGACTAGAGGGGGGGGGGGTGAACAGGCGATTTTTATGAATTCTTCACTGAGGAATTTCAGGGTGAGGAAATTCCTAAGCGAAGAACTACTTGCAGCTGAATAAGTACTCAGGTATAAGCAAAACAGAGTAACATCATAGTCATCATGATGAAATGGAAGACAAACACAGAGTACAGAAAGCGTAAACACATGATAAGCAGGATGTAGACAAAACAGACTGAAGAAATATGATTGAGGAATTAGAGAAAGTCTTCAGTCAAAGTCTTCAAACAGTAATGATCAGGTTCATCAACACATAACTGAGGAAATGAAAGGGTTGAGGAAGTAGAACCAGTTGGCTTGTTGAAGACAATGATTTGGTAGACCAGTTCCAACTATTGTGACAGTTGTACGTCTGGTTGGAGCGGCTGAGTATTGAAACTCGAGGACACACAGTCCCGGACACACAGTCCTCACCGTATTCTCCTTGAGCTAAGATAACGCAGACCTCGCCCAACAGTAGAGGTAAGTCTTCACAGGTGACTTCCAAACCTTCACAGACTTGGTCACTTGGCAATCCACAATTCCTCTTGGATGCTCAGACCATGATGCCTAACCGTCTGGAGGATACACAGTCCTCAAAGGTAACAAGCGTCAGTTCCACACAGGAACAATCTCTTCAGTGATGCTCAATCACTTTGGGGTTTGTAGGTTTGGGTTTGGGATTTGGGTTTTCCTCACTTGATGATTTTCGCTCAAAGTCCTCGGAGGAATGGGATGCTCTCGAATGACAAGTGTCAGTTTCTCTCGGAGCAGCCAACCAGCTAGTGGTTTTAAGGGGCGGCTATTTATAGCCTAGGGAGCAGCTCGACATGATAAGACATAAATGCCCTTGTCTGATATGCCCGTTAGGTGGTAGGATATTTTGGACAGCTGGCGCGTGACACAGCAACGGTAGGATTTTAGGTTCGAATTCCTCAGGGCTATCATGTTCCTCACTGTGTAGGCAATTCGCACTGGCGAATTCCTAACTCCTCAGTCAGAACAAATTTCTTAGAGACCAGAAGATCTTCGTCTTTGTCACTGAAAAAATTGACCGAACTAATATGAGATTTCCAAAGGCTTCATTCGAAGGATTGGGTAGGTGTAGGATTTTGAGATGAGCATCACTTGGAAATCAGTTTCCTTAGTATTACCTCGACCCCCTTTAACAGTATCGTGTTTCCTATGACTCAAGAGAATAAAATGAAACTACGAAAACAAAAGTCTTCACGCTTCAGATTCCTTACATGAATATATAAGTCTTCAAGGTCACACCAATTTCTTCACTTTCAAAGTCTTCAGGAGAACCAAAGTCTTCAGCCAAAGACATTCATTTTTGGGGTCGACTTTCACTGTAAATATAAAACTCCTATTGACTTATAGAGCCTGTGTACACTCACAAACATATTAGTCCCTTAACCTATAAGTCTTCAATACACCAAAATCACTAAGGGGCACTAGATACACTTACAACATGAAGATTTTTGGCGTGGTTCCGATAGGTGGTGCTATCGTACATCCACGTTGATGGAGACTTCAACCCACAAAGGGTAACGGCTGCGCGAGTCCACGGAGGGCTCCACCCACGAAGGGTCCACGAGGAAGCAACCTTGTCTATCCCACCATGGCCATCGCCCACGAAGGACTTGCCTCACTAGGGTAGATCTTCACATAGTAGGTAATCTCCTTGCCCTTACAAACTCCTTGGTTCAACTCCATAATCTTGATTGAGGCTCCCAAGTGACACCTAACCAATCTAGGAGACACCACTCTCCAAAAGGTAATATATTGTGTGTTGATGATGAATTCCTTGCTCTTGTGCTTCAAATGATAGTCTCCCCAACACTCAACTCTCTCACACTTATTTGGCTATGGTGGAAAGATGATTTGAGTGGAAAGCAACTTGGGGAAGGCTAGAGATCAAGATTCATATGGTTGGATTGGAATTTCTTGGTCTCAACACATGAGTAGTTGTTCTCTCTCAGAAAATGAGTAGTGGAAGTGTTGGCACATTCTTATGGCTCTCTCACTAATGGAGAAGGGGGTGGAGGGGTATATATAGCCTCCACACAAAATCTAATAGTTACACACAAATTCCCAAACTCGGTGGGACCGAATGGTTAAACTCGATCAGACTGACTTGGTTCAAATGTGAATGTTAGGCATTTCGGTGGGACCGAAAACAGCAACTTGGTGAGACCGATGCACTAGGGTTAGGGCAAAACCTCATCTCAGTGAGACCGATCACATGAACTCGGTGAGATCGATTTCAGTAATAAGCAAACAAAGACTTGGTCAGGAAAACTCAGTGGGACTGATCTCTCATCTCGGTTAGACCGAAACATTATGAAAAGAAAACAGAGAGTTTGCAATGCCAACTCGGTGGGACCGATCGCTCACTTCGGTTAGACCGAAACGTTACAAAGGGAAATAGAGAGTTTGCATTCCCATATCAGTGAGACCATGATCCCTATTGACGAGACCAAACTGATTTGGGTTTGTGGATATGGCTATGTCAAGTGAACTCAGTGGCGCCGGATGAATCAAATTGGTGGGGCTGAGTTTGACTTTAGGTTTAGGACATATGCGGAACTGAGAAAGTGGTTGAGGAATTTTGGAGCATATAACTAAGCATTTTGAGCAAGTAAGCCATTAAGCAACACCTCATCCCCTTTTAATAGTATTGGCTTTTCCTATGGACTCAATGTGATCTTGGATCACTAAAATGAAAATGTAGTCTTGAGCTTTTGCCAATATGTGTCCTTAGCATTTTGAGGGGTCCACATCTCTAGTCCATGCCATACCAATCATTGAACTTTCTGAAACATTCATTTTGAAAGAGTATTAGTTCAATGAGCTATATGTTGTTATGAATTACCAAAACCACCCGGGGATTAGTTGCACTTTCACCATGACCTTGAAGATTGCATTTGGGGCTGCTACATCTAGGACGATGGTGTAAGAATGAAGTATGCCTACCAGAGGGGGGTGAATGGAAGATTTAAATTTCTTTTAGGAAACTTCAAATCTCTCAGAAACAACGGCAGAAATAACTAAACAGGAATAAGTCTATGAATGAAAACTACCGAAGGAGAACTAATGTATGCATCAAGAAACAATCACATGGTCGAAAGATAATTCATGAAAGAGAAGTGAAAGTAAATAGGGTACAGAGGTGACTCTAGAGATGCTCGATGGCGACAGTGTATTTGTTCGACTAGTTTAGTCTTCTGCAAAAGAGCTACCTCTGGTTGGACGGACTTGTGATTGAACACAGAGGATAAACTCTCTTCGTCCTATTCTCCTCGGAAAATGATTCGTCAACTAGTGCCTATCACTCGGCTAGATGCTTGAAGTGATCTCCATAACCTTCATAGACTTCTTCTTTGTGAACCATAATTACTCTTGGTCACTGATGAACTTGACACCTAACCGTCTAGAGAGTTGGCAGCTCGCAAGAGTAATAGGTGGAGCGTACACGACTTAGATTCTAGTGATGCTAAACCACTATCTAATTTTTTGGCAGTGGGATTTTCTCTTGTGGATTTTAAACTGAAATCACTGGGAGAGTGGTGCTCACACAATCTTCTCGAAATCACATGGACCAGCCAATGATTCACATAGGAGGGGTTGGCTATTTATAGCCACAATCTTCCTGAGGGGAAAAGACCATTTTGGACATGACAACTAGTCAATGACCAACCAACATGTATCCAAGGGTTGGATTTTCGAGAACAAAGGTAACATTACTTGAGGAACAAGAAATGCTAACTCCTGGGTGTGAAGTAAATCTCTTGCAGTGAAGAAGAACCGTGTCTCTTGTTAGCAAATATTTATTCGGAAGACAAAGAGATTTCTCTAAACTCTCATAGGTTTCGGTTTAGCATCAGAGAAACATAAGTTTCAAACACTATAACCCTCTTAATAGTACGGTGGTACTATGGCTCAAGAAAGAGAAGAAGAACAACAAAATTCCTACGAATCACCCAAGATCTATCTATGAGAAGCATAGAAACGAGAGGGGAGAGCATGTCTACATACCCTTGTAGACCATTAAATGGAAGCATATATTACGGGTTGATGTAGTCGTACTCTTCAGGATCCAATCACGATCCAATCCGATCTAGCACCGAACGAACGACACCTCCGCGTTCAGCACACGTGCGGCTCGATGACGTCGCCTCATTCTTGATCTAGCAAGCGAGGGAGGATAAGTAGATGCGATCTCAACCATCATGATGGCGTGGTGGATATGGTGGTGGTACAGTGCCAGCAGGGCTTTGTAAACACTGTTGGAACCGACCTAAGGAGAAACTGGAGTAATGGGAGAGGTAGGACTGCCGCCGGGGTGTTGGGATTGGTGTGTCCAGCCCCTCCTCTACCCCCACTATAAATAGGAGGCAAGGGGAGGGGTGCGCCAGCCTAGGCCCCTCCTCCAAGGGAGGGAGCGTTGGCCTAGGGAGGTTTCCTCCCTCCCAAAGGCACCTGGGGGGGGTGCCTCCCCCCTTAGGGTTCTTCCCTCCCACCTTGCTCTTGGCACACGAGCCTCTTGGGGCTGCTTCCCCTGGCCTATATAGACCAGGGCGCCACCCCTATAGCCCATGTGGGTCCCCGAGGCAGGTGGACCCCCCGGTGGACCCATGGACCCCTTTCGGCACTCCTAGTACACTGCTGGTAATGCCCGAAACTTTTCCAGCGACCAAAACAGAACTTTCCTCCAAACCATTCTAGAGCTCCACGTGACGTCCAGGATCTCATCCGGGACTCTGAACAACATTCGGTTACCAACACACATATCCCAATACTACTCTAGCATAATCAAACGTTTAGCATGCGGACCCTACATGTTTGAGAATCATGTAGACATAACCGAGACACCTCTCCGGTCAATAACCAATAGCAGAACCTGGATGCCCATATTGGTTCCTACATATTCCACGAAGATCTTTTATTGGTTGAACCACTATGTTGAGGATTCAGTTAATCCCGTATGCAATTCCCTTTGTCCAGCGATATGTTACTTGCCCGAGATTCGATCATTGGTATATCGATACCTAGTTCAATCTTGTTACCGGCAAGTATTTTTACCCGTTCCGTAATACAAGATCCCATGACTAACTCATTAGCCACATTGCCTGGAAGCTCTTTATGATGTTGTATTACCGTGAGGGCCCGGAGATATCTCGCCATCATACGGAGTGACAAATCCCAGTATCGATCCATGCCAACCCAACAAACACCTTCGGAGACACCCGTATAACAATTTTTATGATCACCCAGTTATGAAGTGATGTTTCATAGCACACAAGGTATTCCTCTGGTATCCGGGAGTTGCATGATCTCATGGTCTTAGGAATATATACTTGACATGAAGAAAGCTATAACAATAAACTTAAGTGATACGATCATATGCTAAGCTTACGACTGGGTCTTGTCCATCACATCATTCTCCTAATGATGTGATCCCGTTATCAAATGACAATCATGTCTATGGTTAGGAAACCCTGACCATCTTTGATCAGTGAGCTAGTCTAGTAGAGGCCTACTAGGGACACGGTGTTGTTTATGTATTCACACATGTAGCTAAGTCTCCAGTCAATACAATTCTAGTATGAATAATAAACATTTATCATGAACCGAAAATATGATAATAACCATTTTATTATTGCCTCTAGGGCATATTTCCAACAGTCTCCCACTTGCACTAGAGTCAATAATCTAGTTCACATCGCTATGTGATTAACACCCAATGAGTTCTTGGGTTTGATCATGTTTTGCTTGTGAGAGAGGTTTTAGTCAATGGGTCTATAACATTCAGATCCATGTGTACTTTGCAAATCTCTATGTCATACTATATATGTTACTACCATGATCCACTTGGAGCTATTCTAAATGACTGCTCCACTATACATATCCGGTTTGCGACTCGGATTCATCCGAATCGGTGCCAAAACTTGGCATCGACGTAACCCTTTACGATGAACTCTTTATCACCTCCATAATCGAGAAACATTTCCTTAGTCCTCTTTAGGTACCTAAGTATAATTTTGACTGCTGTCCAGTGATCCACTCTTGGATCGCTCTTGTACCCCCCTTTCCAGACTCATGGCACGACACACATCAGGTATGGTACACATCATGGCATACATTATAGAACATATGGCTGAGGCATAGGGGAGGACCTTCATCCTTTCTGTTTCTTCTGTCGTGGTCAATCTTTGAGTCTTACTCAACTTCACACATTTTACAATAAAGGAAAGAACTTCTTCTTTGACTGATCCATTTTGAACTCCTTCAAAATCTTGTGAAGGTATGAGCTCTATGGAAGTCTTATCAGGCATCTTGATCTATCTCTATAGATCTTGATGTGCAATATGCAAGCAACTTTATCCAGGTCTTCCTTTGAAAAACTCCTTTCAAACAACCCTTTATGCTTTCCAGAAATTCTGAATCATTTCCAATGAACAATATGTCATCCACATATACTTATCAAAAATGCTATAGAGATCCCACTCACTTTCTTGTAGATACAAGCTTCTCTGTAAGTTTGTATAAAATCAAAAGCTTTGATCACCTCATCAAAGCATATATTCTAACTCCGAGGTGCTTGCACCAGTCCATAGATGGATCGTTGGAGATTGCATACTTTGTTAGCATCTTTAGGATCGACAAAACCTTCTAGTTACATCATATACAACTCTTCTTAAGAAACCCATTAAGGAATGTTGTTTTGTCGTCCATCTACCAGATTTCATATAATCATAAAACGTGGCAATTGCTAACATAATTCTAATAGACTTAAGCATCACTATAGATGAGAAAGTCTCATCGTATTCAACCCCTTGAACTTGTCGGAAACCCTTTGCGACAAGTCAAGCATTATAGACAGTGACATTACCATCAACGTCTGTCTTCTTCTTAAGGATCCAATTATTCTCAATGGCCTACTAGCCATTGGTCAAGTCCGCCTCTCATACATGGATCCTATCTCAGATTTCATGGCCTCAAGCCATTTGTCAGAATCCGGGCTCATCATTGCTTCTTCATAGTTTGTTATTTCACCGTTGTCTAACAACATGACTTCCAGGACATGATTACTGTGCCATTCTGGTGTGGAGTGTGTCCTGGTTGACCTATGAAATTCAGTAGTAACTTGATCCGAAGTTGGTTCAAGTTTATTAGGCATATAAGTGACACATCCCCAAATTCTAAGAAATGACATGTTTCTTGCCAAACCACAATTCATACAGTGTTATCTCAATGGATTTAGACGGTGCCCTATTTAAAGTGAATGCGGCTGTTGCTACGTCTTGAACTTGCGTTGGTTTTCCTCGAAGAGGAAAGGGTGATGCAGCAATAGTAGCGTAAATATTTCCCTAAGTTTTTGAGAACCAAGGTCTCAATCCAGTAGGAGGCTCCTCAAAAGCCCCATGCACCTACACAAACAAACAAAGAACTCGCAACCAACACAATAAAGGGGTTGTCAATCCCTTCACGACCACTTGCGAAAGTGAGATCTGATAGAGATAGTATGATAAGATAAATATATTTTTGGTATTTTATAATATAGATTGGAAAAGTAAAGATGCAAATAAAAGTAGACTGAAATCTTATATGATAAAAGATAGACCCGGGGGCCATAGGTTTCACTAGTGGCTTCTCTCAATATAGCATAAGTATTACGGTGGGTGAACAAATTACTGTTGAGCAATTGATAGAAAAGCGAATAAATATGAGATTATCTAGGCATGATCATGTATATAGGCATCACGTCCGTGACAAGTAGACCGACTCTTGCCTGCATCTACTACTATTACTCCACACATCGACCGCTATCCAGCATGCATCTAGAGTATTAAGTTCATAAGAACAGAGTAACGCATTAAGAAAGATGACATGATGTAGAGGGATAAACTCAAGCAATATGATATAAACCCCATCTTTTTATCCTTGATGGCAACAATACAATACGTGCCTTGCAACCCCTATTGTCACTGGGTAAGGACACCACAAGATTGAACCCAAAGCTAAGCACTTCTCCCATTGCAAGAAAGATCACTCTAGTAGGCCAAACCAAACTGATAATTCGAAGAGACTTGCAAGGATAACTCAATCATACATAAAAGAATTCAGAGGAGATTGAAATATTTCTCATAGATAAACTTGATCATATACCCACAATTCATCGGATCTCAACAAACACACCGCAAAAGGAGTTACATCGAATAGATATCCACAAGAGAGGGGGAGACCATGGTATTGAGATCCAAAAAGAGAGAAGAAGCCATCTAGCTAATAACTATGGACCCGAAGGTCTGTGGTAAACTACTCACAACTCATCGGAAGGGCTATGGTGTTGATGTAGAAGCCCTCCATGGTCGATTCCTCCTCCGGCTGAGCGCCGGCGAAGGCTCCAAGATGGGATCTCGCTGATACAGAAGGTTATGACAGTGGAAATTGTTTTTCGTTGGCTCTCCGGATGTTTTCGGGGTACGTGGGTATATATAGGAGGAAGAAGTAGGTCGGTGGCCGCCCGAGGGGCCCACGAGATAGGGGGGCGCTCCCAAAGGTTTCATTCCGTTTGGACTCTGTTTGATATTCCTTTTCTTCGAAATACTGAAATAGGCAAAAAACAACAATACGGGCCGGGACTCCGGTTAGTAGGTTAGTCCCAAAAATGATATAAATGTGTAAAATAAAGCCCATAAACATCCAAAAGGGGTAATATAATAGCATGGAACAATAAAAAATTATAGATACGTTGGAGACGTATTAGCTGTCTCTAATGCATAACCCCAAAACGATAGTGGCAAAATGGTGAGAGACGTTATGGAATGCACCATATCCAATAAAGTGCGGTTATGACGTTCAGACACACCATTACGTTGTGGTGTTCCAGGTGGTGTGAGTTGTGAAACAATTCCACATTGTCTTAAATGCATGCCAAACTCGTAACTCAAATATTCAGCTCCACAATCAGATCGTAAAAACTTTATTTTCTGGTTACGTTGATTCTCCACTTCATTGTGAAATTCCTTGAACTTTTCAAATGTTTCAGACTTGTGTTTCATTAAGCAAATATACCCATATCTACTCAAATCATCCGTGAAGGTAAGAAAATAACGATATCCATCGCGTGCTTCAACACTCATTGGACCGCACCTACTGAAAATATTTATTATGAGATTTCTTCGAGTATGATAGAGAAACTGCTAGATATCGTTATGTAGGAGATGGAACAATACATCATGATATACATGTGGATTATGTTTTTGGATTATTTAAGCTTGCGGGTTACCCGGAGATGAAATTACGAAGAAGGTTTTCCCTTTATCTTTGAAGGGAAAGGCATTGCCATGGTATAGGCTATGTGATGATATTGGAACGTGGGATTGGAACCGATTGAGATTGGAATTTCATCAAAAGTTTTATCCTATGCACCTAGTTCATTGTGATTGGAATATATATATATATATATATATATATATATATATATATATATATATATATATATATATATAACTTTTGGCCTCGTGAAGGATAAAGCATCACTCCAGCTTGGGGGAGTCTTAAGTACATGATGTACACATGCCCCAATCATGAGATCTCAAGAGAAATTATCTTACAGAATTTTTATGCTAGGCTTTCTCATAATAATCAAACCATGCTCGATTCTTCTTCGACTGGCTCCTTTATGAACAAAAACTATTGAATTTAGATGGGATCTTCTAGAAAGAATTAAACGCTACTCTGAAGATTGGTAACTCGACAAAGGTAATGAGTCAGGTATAATAATTGAGTTTGATTGTGTTAAATCTTTTATGGATACCGATGCTTTTCATAAGTTTAGCACTATATATGGACTTGACTCTGAGATAGTAGCTTCATTTTGTGAATCATTTGCTACTGATGTTGATCTCCCTAAGGAGAAGTGGTTTAAATATCATCCTCCTATTAAAGAAAAGATTGAAGAACCTATTATAGTTAAAGATGAAACCATCGTTTACAAAGTCGATCCAGTTGTGCCTGTCACTTATATTGAGAAACCACCTTTTCCTGTTAGGATAAAGGAACGCTAAAGTTTCAACTTTGGTTAACAAAAGTAATATTAGATCACCTAGACCTTCTTAAGAAATTAAAGTTGAACCTAATGTTGCTATGGTTAAAGACCTGTTGGTCGATAATGTAGATGGGCATGGTATTTACTTTTGTGGTGAAGCCGCTAGAATTGCTAAGCCCGATCATAAAGACAAGAATAAACCTTTTGTTGGCATGCCTGTTGTCTCAGTTAAAATAGGATATCATTGTTATCATGGTTTATGTGACTTCGGCGCTAGTGTGAGTGCTATTTCATTTACCTTATATCAAAAAAATTATGAATGATATTGCACCTGTTGAGATAGAAGATATTGATGTTTCTATTAAGCTTACGAATAGAGATACTATTTCACCACTTGGGACTGTTAGAGATGTTGAAGTCTTGTGTGGGAAAATAAAATACCCTACTGATTTTCTAGTTCTTGGTTCTCCACAAGATGATTTTTGTCCCGTTATATTTGGTAGACCTTTCTTGAACACCGTTAATGCTAAGATTAATTACACTAAAGAAATTGTCAATGTTAACTTTGGTGATGTGTCTAATGAGTTTAATTTCTCTAAATTCCGTAGACAACCTGATGATAAAGATTTGCCTAGTAAATATGAAATTATTGGTGTTGCTTCTATTGTCATACCTCCTACTGATCCATTAGAACAATTTTCTAGACCATGAAAATGATATGCACTTGAACGAGAGAAATGAAATAGATAAGATGTTATTTGATCAACCACCTATCCTCAAACATAATTTGCCTGTTGAAACTCTTGGAGGTCCTACTCCACCTACAGGTGGTCATGTGGTTGAATTGAAACAATTAGATCATACATTGAAATATGCTTATCCTGATGAAAAGAAGATATATCCTGTTATTATTAGTGCTAACCTTTTAGAGCATGAAGAAAAGAGATTACTAAAAACTATGAGGAAGCACCGTGCTGCTATTGGATATACTCTTGATGATCTTAAGGATATTAGTCCCACTCTATGTCAGCACAAGATTAATATGGAACCTGATGCTAAACCAATCGTTGATCACCAACAACGATTAAATCCTAAGATGAACGATTTGGTAAGAACTGAAATATTAAAGCTTCTCAAAGCAGTTATAATTTATCCCATAGCTGATAGTATATGGGTAAACCCTGTTCATTGTGTTACTAAGAAAGGAGGCATTAACATTGTTCCTAATGATAAGAATGAATCATTCCGCAAAGAATTGTAACTGGTTATAGGATGGTAATTAATTTTAGAAAATTAAACAAAGCTACTAGAAAAGATCATTAACCCTTCCTTTTATAGATCGGATGTTAGAAAGACTATCTAAGCACACACACTTTTTCTTTCTTGATGGATATTCTAGTTTTTCTCAAATACCTTTATCGCCAGAAGATCAAGAGAAAAAATTATTTTTACTTGCCCTTTTGGAACTTATGCTTATAGACGTATGCCTTTTGGTTTATGTAATGCACCTACTTCCTTTCAAAGATGTATGACTGCTATATTCTCTGTTTTTGTGAAAGGATTGTTGAGGTTTTCATGGATGATTTCTCCATTTATGGGACTTCTTTTGATGATTGCTTAAGCAATGTTGATCGAGTTTTACAGAGATGTGGAGACACTTATCTTGTCTTGAATTAGGAGAAGTGGTACTTTATGGTGAACGAAGGTATTGTCTTAGGTCATAAAGTCTCAGAAGGAGGTAGTGAGGTAGACAAACTAAAGTTGATGCAATTGAGATAATGCCATGTCCTAAAGATATTAAAGTTATAAGAAGTTTCCTTGGTCATGCTGGTTTCTATAGAAGGTTTGTCAAAGACTTCTCTAAAATTTCTAGGCCTCTTACTAATCTCTTGCAAAAAGATGTTCCATTTGTATTTGATGATGATCGTGTAGAAGCCTTTGAAACACTTAAGAAAACCTTAACCTCTGCACCTATGGTTCAACCACCTAATTGGAACTTGCCTTTTGAAATTATGTGAGATGCTAGTGATTATGTTATTGGTGCTTTTCTAGGAAAAAGAGTTGGTAAAAAAATTAAATGTTAGCCATTATGCTAGTAAAACTCTAGACAATGCTCAAAGAAATTATGCTACTATTGAGAAAGAATTTTTAGCAGTTGTGTTTGCATGTGATAAATTCAGATCTTAAATAGTTGATTCTAAACTAATAATTCACACCGATCATGCTATTATTAAATAAATATGCTCAACCTCGACTCATTAGGTGGGTTCTACTGCTACAAGAATTTGATTTGCATATTACTGATAGGAAGGGAGTTGAGAATCTCGTAGCTGATAATCTATCTAGATTAGAAAATATTCTTGATGATCCACTACCTATTGATGATAGTTTTCCTGATGAACAATTAGCTATTATAAATGCTTCTTGTAATACTCCTTGGTATGCAGACCATGCTAATTACATCGTTGGTAAATTTATACCACCTAGTTTCACATACCAACAAAAGAAAAAGTTCTTTGATTTAAGACATTACTTCTGGGATGACCCGCATCTTTATAAAGGAGTAGATGGTATTATTAGACGTTGTATACCTGAGCAAGAATAGGAACAAATCCTACGGAAGTGTCATTCCGAGGCTTACACTACAAAAAAAGACACTTCCGTGACATTTTGGGCCGAATGAATTTTTTTGTCATACTTATGACACTTCTATGACGATAATTGTGACAAAACCCGGTATCATCATAGATGTGGTGGGCTCCTACTTCTATGACAAAAAATCATGACAGAAAATGGGCTTTTCATCCTGGGCGGGCCGGAGACGTAGCTGCATGACATTCTTTGGGCCATGCATGGTGGAAAAAACCGTGGTAGAAGCGAGGGCGAGGAATATATCGGAGAGTTCTCGGTTACGGTGGGTGGTCGGGGGCCGAGCGATGCACGTTTCTCTCGTACACGTATGCGCGTGGGTACGAGACATTGGGCTCTAACTGAACCCGAGCGAGGCGTCGCCTAACTGAACCCGAGCGATTGCACTGCAGGCTACGCGTTACTGAACCCGAGCGATCGAGCGATTCCTTTGCTACTGCTGCTAACTGAAGCCGATCGATGTTGCCTCTAGATGAACAGTGAGCGTTGCTGGGGGGGGGTGTTTGGATGAACAGGTCCGGTGGGGGTTGGATGAACAGGACCCCATGGTGTTGCCGCTGAATGAACATGACCCCGATCGATTGAGGCAGTTGGGCGTGGATGAACAAGACCCCGTGGAGGGCTGGATGAACAGGACCCCATGGAGGGAAGGTTGAACAGTAGACGGTGGAGGGCTGGTTGAACAGTAGCCGGAGGAGGGCTGGATGAACAGTAGCCCGTGGAGGGGTGGTTGAATAGGACCCCGTGGAGAGGGCTGGTTGAACAGTAGCCAGTGGAGGAGCGCACACTGGAGGCTTGATGAACAGGAGCCCGTGGATGAACAGTCGCAGTGGAGGCTGGAGGAGGTCGACTATGGATGCACAGTAGCCTGTGGAGGCTGGAGGAGGTCGACGGTGGAGATGACCAGTATCCCGTGGAGTCCCGTTTTGCGGTATGCCACACCCCTCCTGATGAACAGGACCCCCGTTTCGATCGTAGCGCTCCAACGCAAGTCCGTTTCCTCTGTTTTGCAGTACGCCACACCCCTCCCGATCAATAGGACCCCGTTTCGACCGTAGGAGGTCCAACAGAAGTCCGTTTCCTCCATTTTGTGATACACCAGACCCCTCCAGATGAACAGGATCCCATTTCGACCGTGGCTGGTCGAACACAACGCCGTTTCCTCCGTTCTGCGGTACGCCAGGCCTCGTTTCCATCGTCTGTTCCATCCAAGCCCTCCCGATGAACACGATGATGCATTCCGTTCCGACCCAGCCGGTTTCCTCCCCATGAACACAACGACGATGCAGTTTCTCTGTGTCGGGGAAACTGATCCACGAACACCTATGGGGATCGGCGGACCGAGCCCCTTTCGATTCGGTGAGGGCGGAGGTTGAACAAAGAGCGGATCGAGGCAGTACACACGGGCGGTTTTACCCAGCTTCGGGCCGCACGGATGCGTAAAACCCTACTGCTGCTTGTTTGTGTGTATTGAATCTTTGCTCAGGAGCGATCGACGCTACCAGACTGAGCGTGGGGGTGTTTCTGGTGTTTCCAATGAGTCAATACGGCCGAACCTCTAAACCCCCTCTACGTTGCGCCTGGGCCTCCTTTTATACTTTCAAGGGGTCACCGACAGGTGGCAACGTAGACTAGAAGGGTAAAAATGGAAAAGGATGTGGTAGGTGCAGCTACCGCTACTGTGGATACAGTGCACCCTACCTAAATCTGACGGCAGGGGACAAGGGCATTAAATGCCTGTCTGAGTCTCCTAAACAGTGAAAAAGGTGACCGTTAGGAGCGCCACCGTTTGCCACGATGGCCTTCTCTTCATCTCCGCTTGCCACCACGTACCCCTAGCTGCACGGCCTCCTGCCACGTGTGCTTGGGAGAGTCCTAGAGCAACACGTTAGCAAGTGTGCTGGAGCACGGACACGAAGTGGGGGTTTCCCGCGGCAAGCTCCTTGCCGCGGTCGTCGTCTTGTCGTGTTTGGGAGCTTGTCGCTCACCGGGCCTTGCCGGGACGCAGGGCGCGTCGCGGCAAGCTTTCTTGGTATGCCTTGAGTGGCCTTCCCGGCAAGCTCCTCTTGCCGGGGTCTTGTCTCTTCCCGGCAAGATTCTCTTGCCGGGGCCTTGGTTGGCCTTCCTGGCAAGCTCCTCTTGCCGGGGCCTTGGTTGGCCTTCCCGGCAAGCTCCTCTTGCCGGGGCCTTGGTTTGAGTACTTTGTTCTTGAATGGTCTTCAAGGGAGCCACGGAGGGTCTTGGTGGTCACCCGGCAAGCCTTGCCGCGGGGTGCTGCAACTGCCCGTGCACGAGTTCGGGATACTAGGGTACCCCTACTCTAGTACACCGACAGGAGCCCCTGGGCCTGGGCCACACATGGTGCCGAGCGCTGTTGGGCCAGGCCCAAAACAGTGCACGGGCACGCGCGGCCTAGGTCACGCCGAATCTAACTCCGTATCCACCGCGCCCCCCGTAACGGCACGCGTCAATCGCGGCGTCGTGGGAGAGATCGTGGGTGGTTGTTTACCTGGAAGGTCGAAACGTCCGCCCCGTCCCCCTTTATAAGCAGGTGAAACAGGGGCATTTCCCCTATCTTCGTCATTCGCTGCTGCAATCTCAGAAACCTCCGCCGCCCTCCTCCGCTTCCAAAGTCGAAAGAGAGCAGCGCTCCTTTTGCCCTTTTCGCCTCCTTGACCTGTGTCTTGAAGAGAGGGACAGGAAAGGGATTACGGGCATCTTATCTTTTCAATTTGTAAGCCTTCGGGCCTTAGTTGTATCTAAAACATGTAATCCTCTCTTTCATGTTTTTCACCCTCTATGGATTGTAGCTGAGTGGGATGTTTTTTAATGAAAAGGGGATGCTTGCCGGGTCATTTGTCTCGCGAGTTGAACTCACGCCAAGAAGCAAATCCTTGGTATCCCTCGGACAGACATTTCATCTCCCGGCAACAGGCCCTGCCGCCTTCCCATGTCGCTCGACCTTTCTCACGCCTTTGACGGAGGCAGGAACGAGGTGGGTGCGGTCTCCTCGTTCCATCCCTTTGCTGCCGCGACTACAACCAAACTTGGCCCCGAGAACGAGCCCCAGGGCCTAGAGTTGAGGGAGCACGACAGTTTTCGGGAAGAAACGTGGTTTCGCATTCCCCAGTCCATAAGAGGATGCATGATGAGGGATGAAAGACTTATCTGATATTGCAGCCCCCGGCAACTCTGGTTTGCCGTGGACGATTCTTGGCACTCGCAGCCCCCAGCGATACTGGCTTGCCGGGAAGGCTTTTATCTTCAGCAGAGAACTTTGACGTTCTCGATGCCGGCTTCCGGCAAGCTTATTGCCAGGAAGGCTTTTATCTTCGGCAGAGAACTTTGACGTTCTCGATGCCGGCTTCCGGCAAGCTTGTTGCCAGGAAGGCATTTATCTTCGGTAGAGAACTTTGACGTTCTCGATGCCGGCTTCCGGCAAGCTTGTTGCCAGGAAGGCTTTTATCTTCGGCAGAGAACTTTGACGTTCTCGATGCCGGCTTCCGGCAAGCTTGTTTCCAGGAAGGCTTTTATCTTCGGTAGAGAACTTTGATGTTCTCGATGCCGGCTTCCGGCAAGCTTGTTGCCAGGAAGGCTTTTATCTTCGGCAAAGAACTTTGACGTTCTCGATGCCGGCTTCCGGCAAGCTTGTTGCCAGGAAGGCTTTTATCTTCGGCAGAGAACTTTGACGTTCTCGATGCCGTCTTCCGGCAAGCTTGTTGCCAGGAAGGCTTTTATCTTCGGCAAAGAACTTTGACGTTCTCGATGCCGGCTTCCGGCAAGCTTGTTGCCAGGAAGGCTTTTATCTTCGGCAGAGAACTTTGACGTTCTCGATGCCGGCTTCCGGCAAACTTGTTGCCAAGAAGGCTTATGGCGAAGAACGTCGTCGTTCTTGACACCGGCTCCCGGCAAGATCGTTGCCGGAAAGGCTTATGGCGAAGAACTTCGTCGTTCTTGACACCGGCTCCCGGCAAGATC
>NC_041383.1:284632639-284678355 GCF_002162155.2 Triticum dicoccoides | reverse complement strand
CAGGAAGGCTTTTATCTTCGGCAGAGAACTTTGACATTCTCGATGCCGGCTTCCGGCAAGCTTATTGCCAGGAAGGCTTTTATCTTCGGCAGATAACTTTGACGTTCTCGATGCCGGCTTCCGGCAAGCTTGTTGCCAGGAAGGCTTTTATCTTCGGCAGAGAACTTTGACGTTCTCGATGCCGGCTTCCGGCAAGCTTATTGCCAGGAAGGCTTTTATCTTTGGCAGAGAACTTTGACGTTCTCGATGCCGGCTTCCGGCAAGCTTGTTGCCAGGAAGGCTTATGGCGAAGAACTTCGTCGTTCTTGACACCGGCTCCCGGCAAGATCGTTGCCGGAAAGGCTTATGGCGAAGAACTTCGTCGTTCTTGACACCGGCTCGCGGCAAGATCGTTGCCGGAAAGGCTTATGGCGAAGAACTTCATCGTTCTCGACACCGGCTCCCGGCAAGATCGTTGCCGCAAAGGTTTATGGCGAAGAACTTCGTCGTTCTTGACACCGGCTCCCGGCAAGATCGTTGCCGAAAAGGCTTACGGCGAAGAACTTCGTTGTTCTTGACACCAAAAAGATTGGTCCTAAAGGCGTTGCCAGCCCCCGGGCCATAGCTGCGTTTAAACATGACAAGTGATTAGCATCCGAAGTGCACTTAACTCGCTTGAGAATTTTGACTTTTGCTGCATATTCCCTATGCCTGCTGGAATGCTTTCCGGTGCGTACGATCCAGCCAGCAGCGCTTGAGGGAACGGGCCCTTAGCGGCTATTCAGGAACATCGCCTCCCGGAAAGGTTTACCTTCTTGGTTCTAGTGCAACCGCACAAGTTTCCGAGCAGACTCGAGGCAACATGGAGCGCAACTAGCCCCGAGAAGGCTCCTTGGCATACAGGTCTATGCAGAAATCTCAAATAAATAGCACATGCTATCTTCCTGTTCAACCTCTCTTTGTACGTCCACCCTACGCTTTCTAGGGAAACTTGCCGGTGCAGGCACCCTTGCCGCGAGCGCCGAGTGCGGAACTTCAGCAGCCTGCTGGCGGGGTCGCTACCGACAAGCAACCTTGTCGCGACTAGTTGCAGCTCGCTTAAGTTGTTGAGCGGACTCGAAACAAAGTAAGGGCGCTAGCAGCTCACTTAAGTTGCTGAGCGGACTCGAAGCAAAGTAAGGGCGCTAGCAGCTCACTTAAGTCGTTGAGCGGACTCGAAACAAAGTAAGGGCGCAACTAGCTACGAGTTGATTCCTCTGTGCACAGGTTTTCCGTACAAAGAACAAGATCTCCGAGGCGGATAACCTTATATAGAAAGGAAATATCTAAAGTTTCGCACGACTTAGCTTTTCTATTGCCGCACTGGCGTCGTTCTTTTGCTCGCCCGCTTCTTAGGAGCCATGACGATGAAGAACAGCTGAGCCTTGACGTGGACGGAACAGCTGCCGCCGAATCCCCCTACCTGGCGCGCCAAAGATGTCGGGGAAACTGATCCACGAACACCTATGGGGATCAGCGGACCGAGCCCCTTTCGATTCGGTGAGGGCGGAGGTTGAACAAAGAGCGGATCGAGGCAGTACACGCGGGCGGTTTTACCCAGCTTCGGGCCTCACGGATGCGTAAAACCCTACTGCTGCTTGTTTGTGTGTATTGAATCTTTGCTCAGGAGCGATCGACGCTACCAGACTGAGCGTGGGGGTGTTTCTGGTGTTTCCAATGAGTCGAAACGGCCGAACCTCTGAACCCCCTCTACGTTGCGCCTGGGCCTCCTTTTATACTTTCAAGGGGTCACCGACAGGTGGCAACGTAGACTAGAAGGGTAAAAATGGAAAAGGATGCGGTAGGTGCAGCTACCGCTACTGTGGATATAGTGCACCCTACCTAACTCTGACAGCAGGGGACAAGGGCATTAAATGCCTGTCTGAGTCTCCTAAACAGTACAAAAGGTGACCGTTAGGAGCGCCACCGTTTGCCACGATGGCCTTCTCTTCATCTCCGCTTGCCACCACGTACCCCTAGCTGCACGGCCTCCTGCCACGTGTGCTTGGGAGAGTCCTAGAGCGACACGTTAGCAAGTGTGCTGGAGCGCGGGCACGAAGTGGGGGTTTCCCGCGGCAAGCTCCTTGCCGCGGTCGTCGTCTTGTCGTGTTTGGGAGCTTGTCGCTCATCGGGCCTTGCCGGGACGCAGGGCGCGTCGCGGCAAGCTTTCTTGGTATGCCTTGAGTGGCCTTCCCGGCAAGCTCCTCTTGCCGGGGTCTTGTCTCTTCCCGGCAAGATCCTCTTGCCGGGGCCTTGGTTGGCCTTCCCGGCAAGCTCCTCTTGCCGGGGCCTTGGTTGGCCTTCCCGGCAAGCTCCTCTTGCCGGGGCCTTGGTTTGAGTACTTTGTTCTTGAATGGTCTTCAAGGGAGCCACGGAGGGTCTTGGCGGTCACCCGGCAAGCCTTGCCGCGGGGTGCTGCAACTGCCCGTGCACGAGTTCGGGATACTAGGGTACCCCTACTCTAGTACACCGACACTCTGTTCCGACCCAGCCATGTACATGAGCCCTGACCATATGTATGCGCGAGTAGGCGTTGGAGACCCTGCCCGTATGTATGTACGTGGCCGTATTTTCTTTCTTGCACCCTGGCCGCTGCACGTACGTATACATGCTACGTGCGCACCTCTACTACGACACGTGCGTGCCTCTACTACGACACGTGCACGCCTCTACATCGACTAGTATGTATGTACACGTTCGCGACCAGAATGACAACGCTACGTACGCTTCGGCCAGGTGGGTCCCGACTGTCAGGCACTTTCTTGCGTGCGAAGATGTAGCTGGTGTGTCCCAGCTCTCAGGGGGTGAATCTTTTTTTTACCCATAATATGGACGCACTTCCTTGCGTGCGAAGATGTAGCTAGTAGGTGCTAGCAGTCAGGGGGGAAACATTTTTTTTGCAAAATACGGTGGTCCGTCCGGTGGGACCCTGCTGTCAGGTGGAGGAATCATTATTTTCCGCATAATAAGGAGGCACTTCCTTGCTGCGGCCATGGACCCAGCTGTCAGCCTCTCCACGTACATTACTCTTCCGATGGAAGTCCGTCATTGACCACATTGACCATGCCGCGCCAAGAGAACCAAGGCGGTGGACGATGGCAAGGCCTAGGAAGGGGACGACACGGAGCCGAAGAAGATGCGGTAGTGGATGCCCACGCGGAGAGGAGTACGAGGGTTCACTGGTTCGGCTGCGTGGTGAGGCTGCCGTCGCCTCAGAATAATAGGGGGTGTGGGTGAGTAGAGGGATGGCCTGTCGAGTGGTGGGAGTAGTAGGGGGCGCTGAGGCCTCCACGGCAGCACAGCTGGCCACGGGAGGCACAAGCAGGCGGCATGACCGGCGCTGCTTTGGGCGGATGGAGCAAGAAGACCAGAGGTTGAAGAAGCACTACGGCTGTTGGATGGACATCGTATGGTCACTAGAGCTAGAATCGTTCATATTGACTAAGTTGACAAAGCCCTCCGTCCCCGTCAACTTAGTAGGCCCACAAGTCAGCCTCCCACTATACTGGGTCCCAGCTAGTAGGGGAAGTATTATTATTTTTTGTGCGTAATAAGGAGGCACTTCCTTGCGTGCGAAGATATAGCTGGTGGGTCCGAGCTGTCAGCGGCGTTAACGTTTTTTTCGTGAATTATAGAGGCCCTTTCGGTGGGTCCCAGATGTCAGGTGGAGGAATCATTATTTTGCACGTAATAAGGAGTCATTTCCTTGCGTGCGGCTGTGGATCCAACTGTTAGCCTCTCCATGTACACTCCACTTCAGATGCATGTCAGTCATTGACCATGTTGACCACACCGTGCCGAGAGCACCAGGGTTGTGGACGATGGCGAGGCCTAGGAAGGGAACGACATAGAGCCAGGGAAGACTCGACAGTTGTTTCCCACGCGGAGGGGAGTACGACTGTAAGGGGGTTTACTGGTTCGTCTGCCGTACAGCAGGTGTGGGTGAGTAGAGGGATGGCTAGGCCAGTGATGGGAGTATGATGGGGAGGTGAGGCCTGCGCGGCAGCATAGCCGGCCGCGGGAGGAGGGAGCAGGCAGTTCCGCTGACGCTTGTTTGAGCGGCTGGAGCAGGAAGAGCAGAGATTGAAGAAGCACGACGGCCGTTGGATTTACATCCAACAGTCACTGCTTGTGCGTCAACCTTTTTTTAGGAAAGCCTCAAATCTGTGAAAAACAACATACATCCCATCTGCCATTATTTCTAATAATTTATAGCCCATTTGCTAATTCTTAAGGTTTTTTTGGAACCCTTATTCTTTTTGTTAGCATTACAACCCATATTGTGACCTTGGTTAAAAAATTATACGAAATTTTGCATATTACGGTGCGGTCTGAACTGTTTTTAATCCTGAAATTTCGAGTCACATTCAAACCAATTTAAAAAATAAATGTATGTCAATATAAAATCCAACAAATTGTCCACACATAAAAATCAATGCAATTCAAAATCTCTAAATGAAAAAAAAGAAATTTGAAACTAATTGCCGATTTGATGTGTTTTAAAAATGTACAACCCATTTCTCATTACTGATAGGCCATTTTCTCGGCCAGCCGAATGAAGCTCTCCTCGTCTTGAAAGATTTGCAGCCCAATAGACTTGACAAAGCAACTTACTTGACAAATCACAAAAAACTGGGTTAGCCATTTTTAGAAAGAAAAAAACTACTGGGTTGGTCTGTGGTAAACATAAAAGAAAAGGCTGTCTAGACAGGCCAGAGTGCCCCGCACAGCCCAGTTGACACCCTGCTTCCGTCCCAAAAACAAATTAGATAAATGCCACTCCGATTATGGCGATTCATAAAAATGCCACTACAATTTCTAAACTTTGAAAAATGCCACTGCAATTTTTGCAAACTTTGAAAAACGCCACTGCAATTTGCACACTCTGAAAAACGCCACTCCAAACTTCGAAAAATGCCACTGGAAATGGCATGAAATGGCATTTTCAAAATTCGGAAATCACAGTGGCCTTTCTCGGAATCACCAGATTTGGAGTAGAATTTATCAAATTAACCCAAAACAAAAATAACTGGGCAAGCTGCTGGGTCCCTGGTGTCAGCCGCCCGTTGTGCAATTCTCTCGTTTATTGACTACATTGACAATGGCATGGGACCGAGATGTCAGAAATCCATTAGGAGGAGCCATTTTTTATTGGCTTGAAATAAGGAGGCACTTGCTTGCGTACTGCCATGACCTTGGCGGGTCCCTGCTGTCATTCTCTCCACGTACAATCATCTCCTAATTGTGTACGCGTCAACCTGGTAGGCCCACAAGTCAGCCTCTAGACCTGTGGCGGACAAATACAATACATTTAAAAAAATAACAGCACATTCCACACGTTCAAATGGAAAGTTCAACATTCAGAGCAAAGTAACAGGTCTGATCCAGATATAGAGTACTGAACTTCCACGTTGACAACCATCATAGGCAAGTTAACTATCTACTCCCACTAATACTCTAGTAGCGTACAAGTACTAACTTACTCTTAGCTAACTAGATGATGCCAGCTGCCATCTGCGGTACATGCTAAACGCCGGCGCCGGTGTCCTCCGCCTCGCCTCGGACTTACCAGAGGTGCGACAGGGCGCGTTGCTCACGCACGTTGGCCCTTTCCATGCCAGCGTGGTCCACCGAAGCTTCGGCTTCTCAGCGGGAAACCCACTTGACGAGCTGGTAGTAAAATTCGGCGTCACGAACGTGTGCGTTCCCGACAGCCTCCAGGGCTATTTGCCGGGCGCCCGCCTCCACGTAGTTGGCCCAGTTGCGGGCACTCTACTCGCAACTTAAAGCGTTGGTGCGCTGCTGCTCCATGTCCCACTAGTGGCGCAAATCAGCGATACACTGCTCCTCCGCCAGGCGGTCGCGCTCCAAAAACTCCTCATACTCCGCATTGCCATCTAAAGACCGATAGAATGCCTCCTCCCTCCGTCTGCCTTCGGGTGAAAAACCGAACACTAGTTCCGATGGTGACCGCCTCCGTTGTCGCCTATCGCGGACGGGTGGGACATGGAAGACGTGGCGAGAGCGAGGATAAGTTGCAAGAGACGTCGCACTGGTGGGGGTTTATGAGGATAGGGCGAGTTGGGTGATGCTGCCACCGGAGAAGGCCGGGAAACAATACTTATAGGTGGAAGGTAGGCGAACCAACATGTCACAGGAAACGCGGCGGTCACCAAAATTCAATGCATAAGCAGGCATGGCTTAGCACGCCAGCTTGCCATGGAAAACTAGAAAAAAATGAAATTATGACTCTGCCGTCCCGTCCCGTCCGTGCTGGGTCGCACGCTAGCATGACGGTCAATCGAGTGCACTCGAATCATCCAGATGAGGTACTCCCTCCTGGTCAATAGTGATTCCACCATCATCATCTACTCCCTCTATTCAGGTTTATTAGTCTCGTGAGCCAAAGCAACAAGACCAAGGCATGGCAATAATTAACTGCATGCAGAAGTTTAAGCCTAATTAATTTCAGCGATTTAAGTTGCTGCATGCGTGCCCTCGGCTGTGACTCGTTGCATGCTGCTCCGCGTATTGGCTGTGAGCGATTCTGAGTGGCTGCATGCAGCCAGCCGTAATTAAGGCAGCTAACTGATGCAAAAAAAGATGCTCTTTAATTGTTGCGGGCCTTTTAATTCTGAACAGTTTACTGTAGCTCATGGGCCTTTTAAACCCGAATGGAGGTTGGTGAGATTTTTAAATTAAGTCTTGCAAACCAGAAAGGAGGTACTAGTACATGCGTGATATGCTATTTATTCGTGTAGGATCGAGTAGGTCATTTCTTGAATTGAGCCCTGCAAACCGGAAAGGAGGTAGTACGTGCGTGATCTGCTATTTATCCGTGTAGGATCGAGTAGGTCGAATAGTGTAAGTGTAAGATCGAGTAGATCGAATGGTGTACGTGTACGATCACATTAGCTGACGAACATTCGCTCGGAGATAAGGCATTTTTGAACGTTTTTGCTAGAAGTTTCTTCAGATTCGCATGGCATTTTCTTCAGAGCAGCTTGTCAGTTTCTTCTGAAGTAAGCATTTTTATTCAAAAAACTATCACTTCGGATCTTGCGTTACAACTAGAACTGCCAGGAGCGCATTAGTAGGCTAGCTAGTGATCGATCAGTAACTTGTAAACACTGAGCGAATAGAAATAAGGAACTGTTGGTAACTTGTAAACACTGAGAACACATAAATAAGCATCATGCTATACACAACAGTAAGAGCCGATCTGTTCGAAATGTTCACACGAGACTCACAGGCCTGTCATTGTAATATGTTCACATTAGTAGCCCAAATTCAAAACCAACTAGTATGATTCCCATACATAAGATCAACATGTTAATGCATCTCAATGATTCACAGATCATATACAAATATGTGGCTCCAGAAGCAAAGAGCTAGAAAAAACATCTATTCTTCCTACTAACATGGATGCTTCTCTTGACCAACATTCAGTATAGAGTGAAAGAAAAATTTGTTTGTGAAGTCTACAATTCCTCTTGCAAACGTAAGTGGTTTCGCCAATAGCTGGAACCATGAGAATGAACCACACATGATGGAGGAACATCCACTGGAATATGATTTGGTCTTCTCTCGATCACACGGCGAGACTATTTTCGGAATACAAACTTTAAATTAGGCAAAATGATGCCCATCGTATAATCAGACCAAAGCAATGAAGCACCCAGTGTTAGCCAATAAATAGCACCATACTACTTTTCTGCAGTGCATGAAGTGACTATCAAATCTTTCTGTGTCTATTTTCAAATGGCACTGCATGCAGTGACTAAACTATTCTCTTGTGCAGTTCAACCAAAATTGCGGTCACTTTGTTTGTTTGCCAACTAGCAACGGGTAGACATCTCTGTATGCACAAATATCAAGCAGCTAGTAAACATATACCCCACCTTGTATTTTCGATTTAAACACGTCTCTTCCACTTAGCATCTGTCATGTTTTGCACTGGACAATTTGATACAGTCATGTTTTGCCCTGGATAATTTCATACTGAATTGATTTGCTGGTTCAGAGCATAAATATAGCGCCTATTCTTCATCAGACCAAGGATATCCATGTTTGTAGTGATGGAAGAGGTGAAATTGATACAACCCAAATTGAGCATCCAATCATTGAATCCATGTAGGTCCACCCTGCCAATAAATTCACATGCAAACCACCAGTATTACTATCTAATGACAGTACAAAAAGAGTAGCAAGATAGTAGAAGACCATGTACCTTCGTAAAGAACAGCTCATAGTGCCACCAATTGGATATAAAGGTTTGGAAGAAAAAATGCTCCTAATGTTGAACCATTTGGACTTTTTGTGCAGTTCCACTAAAATCGAGCATCCCTGTTTGCATAGATATTGAAAGTGTGATTACTATAAAAGTGGCACTAGTTGAAGCATAGACTCACAAATATAAGCATTCCAATTTCTTAATGGGAAAAGGTAGCAAGACTGTTTCTAACCACCTGTTTGAAGGAATAAATACGACAACATCGACTGATGTCAGGAAGGCATTTATAGTTCTTTCTGAAAAAATGAACGATTCTTGACCTTTCCTCTTCTTTTAAGCATATTTTGTGCAGTTCAACTAAAATAAAATGCCATCACCGCCTTCATAATTCAGTGAGACTATACAAAAGGAAGTGACTTAACATTACATCATGATGTTAGGTATGTAGTCGATAGGCATTAAAGACAAACATACAGACCTCCTCCGATAACATAATGAACACTAATTTTAACAAAGGTGTGACTAGCTTTACCATGATAATTTTAGTGAACTCTACACCCTCTGTTCCTTAATATAAGACGTTTTCACAGTTCAATTTAAAGTACCCAAATGTCTAGTATTTAGAAAAACAGGTAGTAGTTTTCTTGAGCACATATTTGGGAAAGCTTGCCACACTTTATATATGTCCATATGCTAATGCAACACCATTCGAATAGTACAAATATACACTAATCCAGTGGCTAGTGCAACAGTAGAGTAGTTATTTTATTACAGGGTATAGTACAATGGTTTTACTGAGCAGATTTCGATAAACTCTAGCACTGGAAGATTTCTATAAGAATTAACAATACAAAATGTAAAGGTAACAAGTTTCAGCATTTGTATACTAGCTGTGCAAGAGCATTAAACCAAATACAAAAGTCTGAAGGTAACTAGCATTATTAACTAATGACAGTATATTTTTTTTGCAAACCATGTACCTTCAAGGTAAATATCATTTTGAACTCGAGGGGACCTAAACATTTCTATCCCAATCTTGATAATCGGTCAAACATAAAAACTTGATCGAACGAATCAAGAGAGCAACCGGAGGAGGAGGTGCCCACTCTTGACCTTTCCTCTTGACACAGTACAAAAGAATTGACTTATCTCATGAAAGTGAGGTATGTAATCTATAAGCATTAACAGTGCAAAAATCTGAAGGTAGTAACAAGATTCATTGTTGGTATACGGGCTGTGCAATATCATTAGAATGCCTTAGCTAAAAAATCATTAATACATCCACAATCAGCAACTAATCCTGAAATAATCCAGTGACATTAAATGGCATTGCTTAAATTTATCGGTGGCATCACTTTAGCAGTAGCATTGCTTGACTTGACTGCTGGCATTATACTAACAGCAAAAAAGTGGCAATAAGAGCATGGGAGGCACATTCGGACAGTGGGCGCACCAGTACGATGTACCTCCACGGACGCATAGAGTGGTGAGGGAGGTGTGGTTGCCCAGAGCAACAAATATCCAGGCAACATATCTGGATTACGTCCCATTTTTGTTCTCTTTAGCCACCTTTTCCCCATGTGAGGACAACAAACCGATACCTGGTCATTCTCCATTGCGTTGTCATGCCTTTCTACCCTTCTTCAACCAAGAGACATGAGACTCGTTGCTTAGCTACTGATTTTCCCCTTTTCAACCTAGATGCAGGTTCGATGCCTACTCTCTTGGACAGTAAAGTCCTCCTTCCTTTACTTATTCAACCCAGACATGGATTAGTCTGCATGAAGTAGGGTTTCCTTTAATAGTGCAAATTAAGGTTTTCGTCTGCGTGACCAGCAGAGCAGAGGATAACAAATTGGGAAGATGGTGGAGTGGAAAAAGATCCACATGCAGTGGTGTGGCAGATGGGGCAATAGAACAAGGGTATGGTTCGAAAAGAGGTAGCAAACCTGAGGGTCAGCGGGAAGTGGCTTCGCTTGTGGTCGTCATCCTCCGCGCACACTACGGAAGCGAGCTTGGGGAGGGAGGCCATCCCGCGCGGGCGCTAGGTCTGAGAGGATGACCTTGTCGTTAGTGCGTGACCTCGCTCGTCGATGACGAGTGCGTTGCTACGTCTTGAGCTTGCGTTGGTTTTCCTCGAAGAGGAGAGGGTGATGCAGCAAGTGTAGCGTAAGTATTTCCCTCAGTTTTGAGAACCAAGGTATCAATCCAGTAGGAGGCTCCTCAAAAGTCCCACGCACCTACACAAACAAATTGAGAACTCGCAACCAACGCAATAAAGGGGTTGTCAACCCCTTCACGGCCACTTGCGAAAGTGAGATCTAATAAAGATAGTATGATAAGATAAATATATTTTTTGGTATTTTATAATATAGATGCAAAAAGTAAAGATGCAATTAAAAGTAGATTGAAAGCAAATATGATAAGAGATAGACCCGGGGGCCATAGGTTTCACTAGTGGCTTCTCTCAAGATAGCATAAGTATTACGGTGGGTGAACAAATTACTGTCGAGCAATTGATAGAAAAGTGCATAGTTATGAGATTATCTAGGCATGATCATGTATATAGGCATCACATACATAACAAGTAGACCGACTCCTGCCTGCATCTACTACTATTACTCCACACATCGACCGACTCCTTCCTGCATCTAGAGTATTAAGTTCATAAGAATAGAGCAACGCATTAAGCAAGATGACATGATGTAGAGGGATAAACTCATACAATACGATATAAACCCCATCTTGTTATCATCGATGGCAACAATACAATACGTGCCTTGCAACCCTTTTTGTCACTGGGTAAGGACACCGCAAGATTGAACCCAAAGCTAAGCACTTCTCCCATGGCAAGAAAGACCAATCAAGTAGGCCAAACCAAGCTGATAATTCGAAGAGACTTGCAAAGATAACTCAATTATACATAAAAGAATTCAGAGAGGACTCAAATATTACTCATAGATAAACTTGATCATAAACCCAAAATTCATTGGATCTCGACAAACACACCGCAAACAAAGTTTACATAGAATAGATCTCCACAAGAGAGGGGGAGAACATTGTATTGAGATCCAAAAAGAGAGAAGAAGCCATCTAGCTAATAACTATGGACCCGTAGGTCTGTGGTAAACTACTCACAACTCATCGGAGGGGAAAGGATGTTGATGTAGAGGCCCTCTGTGGTCGATCCCCCCTCCGGTAGAGTGTCGGCGAAGGTTCCAAGATGGGATCTCGCAGAAGGTTACAGCGGTGGAATTTGTGTTTCGTGGTGCCCCTGGATGTTTTCGGGGTACGTAGGTATATATAGGAGGAACAAGTACGTCGGTGGCCGCCCGAGGGGCCCATGAGATAGGGGGCACACCCTAAAGGGGGGGGGGTGGCCTCCTATCTCGTGGGGTCCTCGGGAGCTTCTTGACTTGCACTCCAAGCTCTCCGGATCACGTTCGTTCCAAAAATCACGCTCCCGAAGGTTTCATTCCGTTTGGACTCCGTTTGATATTCATTTTCTTCGAAATACTGAAATAGGCAAAAAAAACAACAATATGGGCTAGGCCTCCGGTTAGTAGGTTAGTCCCAAAAATGATATAAATGTGTAAAATAAAGCCTATAAACATCCAAAAGGGGTAATATAATAGCATGGAACAATCAAAAATTATAGATACGTTGGAGACGTATCAAGCATCCCCAAGCTTAATTCCTGCTCGTCCTCAAGTAGGTAAATGATAAAAAAGAAATTTTTGATGTGGAATGCTACCTAGCATAATTCTCAATGTAATTTTCTTTATTGTGGCATGAATGTTCAGATCCAAATGATTCAAAATAAAATCTTATAAAACATAAAAATAATAATGCTTCAAAGCATACTAACAAATAATCATATCCTATCAAAATAACATAGCCAAAGAAAGCTTATCTCTACAAAATCATATAGTTAGGCTATGCTTTATTTTCATTACACAAATACTCCCATCATGCACAACCCCGATGACGAGCCGAGAAATTGTTTCATACTTTTTAACGCACTTCAGCTTTTTCAACTCTTACGCAATACATGAGCGTAAGCCATGGACATAGCACTATGGTGGTATATGATGGTGGTTGTGAGGACAAAAAGAGGGAGAAGATAGTCTCACATCAACTAGGCGTACTAACGGGATATATGGAGATGCCCATTAATAGATATCAATGTGAGTGAGTAGGGATTGCCATGCAACGGATGCACTAGAGCTATAAATATATGAAAGCTCAACGAAAGAAACTAAGTGGGTGTGCATCCAACTTGCTTGCTCACGAAGACCTAGGGCATTTTGAGGAAGCCCATCATTGGAATATACAAGCCAAGTTCTATAATGAAAAATTCCCACTTAGTATATGAAAGTGACAACATAGGAGACTCTCTATCATGAAGATCATGGTGCTATTTTGAAGCACAAGTGTGGAAAAAGAGATAGTAGCATTGTCCCTTCTCTCTTTTTCTCTCATTTTATTTTATTTTTTCCTTTCCTTTTTTTCTTTGACCTTTCTTTTTTTCTTTTTGGCCTTTCTCTTTGTTTTTCTTTTCTCATTTTTTTCTTTTTGTAAAGTCCGAAGTCTCATCCCAACTTGTGGGGGAATCATAGCCTTCATCATCCTTTTCTCACTAGGACAATGCTCTAATAATGAAGATCATCACACCGTTATGGATTTACAACTCAAAGCTAGAACAAGATATGACTCTATATGAATGCCTCCGGCGGTGTACCGGGATATGCAATGAATCAAGAGCGACATGTATGAAAATTATGAAAGTGGCCTTGCTACAAATACGATGTCAACTACATGATCATGCAAAGAGCAATATGACAATGATGGAACGTGTTATAGTAAACGGAATGGTGGAAAGTTGCATGGCAATATATCTCAAAATGGCTATGGAAATGCCATAATTGGTAGGTATGGTGGCTCTTTTTGAGGAAGGTAAATAAAGGGTTCATGATACCGGCGAAAGTTGCGCGGTAATAATAAAGGCTAGCAAAGTGAAAGGATGAGTGTGCATATATCCATGGACTCACATTAGTCAAAAGAACTCATATACTTATTGCAAAAGCCTACTTAGCCCTCGAAGCATAGTACTACTATGCATGCCCCAAGAGGGATAGATTGGTAGGAAAACACCATCGCTCGTCCCCGACTGCCACTCATAAGGAAGACAATCAAAAGAGCACCTCATGCAACAAATTTGCCACACAACTTTTACCATACGTGCATGCTACGGGACTTGCCAACTTCAACAAAACTATTTATCAATTTCATAATTACCCACTAGCATGACCCTAACATTACTACCTTTATATCTCAAAACAATCATCAAGCATCAAATTGATCATAGCATCCAATTCTTTTTCTATGATAGTTTTTATTATACCCAACTTGGATGCTCATCATTCTAGGACCAACTTTGTAACCATAGCAACTACCATGCTGTTCTAAAAGACTCTAAAAAGATATAAGTGAGGCATGAGAGACTAGAAATTTCTTCGAAATTAAGACACCACCGTGCTCTAAAAGATATAAGTGAAGCACTAGAGCAAAAACTATCAAGCTCAAAAGATATAAGTGAAGCACACAGAGTATTCTAGCAAATTCTAATCAAATAGGCTTCTCCCAAAAGGTGTGTACAGCAAGGATGATTTTGGTAAACTAAAAGGCAAAGACTAATATAATACACGACGCTCCAAGCAAAACACATATCATGTAGCGAATAAAAATATAGCTCCAAGTAAAGTTACCAATGAACGAAGATGAAAGAGGGGATGCCTTCCCGGGGCACCCCCAAGCTTAGGCTTTTGGCTATTATTGAATATCTTGGGGTTCCATAAGCATCCCCAAGCTTAGGCTCTTGCCACTCTTTATTCCATAGTCCATAAAAGCTTTGCCTAAAACTTGAAAACTTCACAACACAAAACTCAATAGGAAATCTTATAAGCTCCGTTAGTGAAAGAAAACAAAACCACCACATAAGGTACTGTAATGAACTCATTATTTATTTATTTTGGTGTTAAACTTACTGTATTACAACTTCCTTATGGTTTATAAACTAATTTACTAGCCATAGATGCATTGAAATAAGCAAACAGCACACGGAAAACAGAATCTGTCAAAAAACAGAACAGTCTGTATCAATCTGTAACTAACACAAACTTCTGGAACTCTAAAAATCCTACAAAAATAGGAAGTCCTTTATAATTTGTTCTTTGAACAGCATCAAAAAGAATCAACGCAAAATCACGTTCCTGTGATTTAACAAAATTATATTCGTGCGCGCAAAGTTTCTGTTTTTCAGCAGAATCAAATCAACTATCATCGTAGGTTATCCTATAGGTTCTACTTGACACAAACACTAATTAAAAGATAAAAACACATCTAAACAGAAGGTAGATGCAAGATTTATTACTAAACAGGAGCAAAAGCAAAAAACATAGAGAAAATTGGGTTGCCTCCCAACTAGCACTATCGTTTAACGCCCCTAGCTAGGCATAAAAGCAAGGATAGATCTAACGAGTGCCATCTTCGGCACTAAATTCATAAGTAGCACACATGATAGATTCATAAGGTAATTTGACTTTATTTCTTGGAAAGTTCTCCATGCCTTTCTTTAAGGGAAATTGGAATCTAATGTTCCCTTCCTTCATATCAATAATCGCACCAATCGTTCTAAGGAAAGGTCTACCAAGAATAATAGGACAAGAAAGATTGCAATCTATATCAAGAACGATAAAATCTACGGGCACCAAATTTCTATTTGCAACAATAAGAACATCATTGATCCTTCCCATAGGCTTTTTAATGGTGGAATCCGCAAGGTACAAATTTAAAGAGCAATCATCAAGATCATGGAAACCTAGAATATCACATAAAGTTTTCGGAATCGTGGAAACACTAGCACCCAAATCACACAAAGAAAAACACTCATAATCTTAAATTCTAATCTTTATAGTAGGTTCCCACTCATCATTAAGTTTTCTAGGTATAGAAACTTCCAAATTAAGTTTTTCATCATAAGATTGCATCAAGGCATCAACAATATGTTTGGTAAAAGCTTTGTTTTGACTATAAGCATGAGGAGAATTAACAATGGATTGCAACAAGGAAATACAACCTTTTAAAGAGCAATTATCATAATCAAATTCCTTGAAATCCGACATAGTGGGTTCAACACTATTGGAAGTTGGGGATTCTCCAATCTCACTTTTACCAAATTTAGCATTAAGATCTAAAGACTCCGAATTCTTGGGACGCCTTCTAGGCAAAGTTGATTCATCATTAGTCCCATAATCATCAAAATTCATATTGAAAAACATAGATCTAATCGGAGACGCATCAATAACTTTAAGAGCCTCATCATTATTTTCACGGAAACTAGAAGAACACGCTTTTATAAAGCTTTCTTTTTTAGCATGCAATCTAGCGGTTCTTTCCTTGCACTCGTAAATAGAAATTCTCATTACTTTGAGAGACTCATTGATATCATGCTTAGGAGGAGAATATCTAATTTTAAGAGAATGAACATCAAGCAAAAGTCTATCAACGTTCCTAGCCAAATCATCAAATTTGAGCAATTTTTCTTCAAGCAAAGCATTAAAATTCTTTTGAGAAATCATAAATTCTTTCACACTATTCTCAAAATCAGAGGGCATCTTATTAAAATTACCATAAGAATTATTGTAGGATTTCCATAATTATTAGAGGAATAACTAGGGAACGGTCTAGCATTAAAATTTCCTCTATACGCATTGTTTCCAAAACTATTCCTACCAACAAAATTCACATCCATAGATTTATTATTATTCTCAATCAAGGAAGGCAAAGGCAATGATGATCAAGAGGAGTATTTTTAGTAGCAAACATCTTCATAAGTTCATCCATCTTTCCACTCAAAACATTGATTTCTTCTATAGCATGCACCTTTTTACTAGAAGATCTTTCGGTGCCATTGAGAATAATTAGCCATAATATTATCAAGAAGTTTTGTAGCATCTCCTAATGTGATTTCCATAAACATGCCTCCCGCGGCCGAATCTAAAAGATTTCTAGAAGCAAAGTTCAAACCGGCATAAATTTTTTGTATGATCATCCATAAATTCAAACCATGAGTAGGGCAATTGCGAAGAATCAATTTCATTCTTTCCCAAGATTGGGCAACATGCTCATGATCAAGTTGTTTAAAATTCATAATATCATTCCTAAGAGTGATGATCTTAGCGGGAGGAAAATACTTAGAGATAAAAGCATCTTTGCACTTGTTCCAAGAATTAATACTATTTTTAGGCAAAGACGAAAACCAAACTTTAGCACGACCTCTAAGTGAAAACGGAAATAACTTCAATTTGACAATATTGTTATCCGTATCTTTCTTCTTTTGCATATCACACAAATCAACAAAATTGTTTAGATGAGTAGCGGGATCTTCACTAGGAAGGTCGGTGAATTGATCTTTCATAACAAGATTCAGCAAAGCGGTATTGATTTCACAAGACTCAACATCATTAAGAGGAGCAGTCGGAGTACTAAGGAAATCATTATTATTGGTATTCGAGAAATCACACAATTTGGTATTATCTTGTGCCATGGCAACAAGTAATCCAACACACAAGCAAACAGAAAAACGGCAAGCGAGAGAGAAAGGAGATTGGGAAAGAGAGGGCGAATAAAACGGCAAGGGTGAAGTGAGGGAGAGAAAAACGAGAGGCAAATGGCAAATAATGTAAATGCGAGGGAGATGGGTTTGTGATGGGTACTTGGTATGTCTTGACTTGAGCAAAGACCTCCCCGGCAACGGCGCCAGAAATCCTTCTTGCTACATCTTGAGCTTGCGTTGGTTTTCCTCGAAGAGGAGAGGGTGATGCAGCAAGTGTAGCGTAAGTATTTCCCTCAGTTTTGAGAACCAAGGTATCAATCCAGTAGGAGGCTCGTCAAAAGTCCCACGCACCTACACAAACAAACTGAGAACTCGCAACCAATGCAATAAAGGGGTTGCCAATCCATTCATGGCCACTTGCGAAAGTGAGATCTAGTAAAGATAGTATGATAAGATAAATATATTTTTGGTATTTTATAATATAGATGCAAAAAGTAAAGATGCAAGTAAAAGTAGATTGAAAGAAAATATGATAAGAGATAGACCCGGGGCCATAGGTTTCACTAGTGGCTTCTCTCAAGATAGCATAAGTATTACGGTGGGTGAACAAATTACTATCGAGCAATTGATAGAAAAGTGCATAGTTATGAGATTATCTAGGCATGATCATGTATATAGGCATCACGTCCATAACAAGTAGACCGACTCCTGCCTACATCTACTACTATTACTCCACACATCGACCAACTCCTGCCTGCATCTAGAGTATTAAGTTCATAAGAACAAAGCAACACATTAAGCAAGATGACATGATGTAGAGGGATAAACTCATGCAATATGATATAAACCCCATCTTGTTATCCTCGATGGCAAAAATACAATACGTGCCTTGCAACCCTTTTTGTCACTAGGTAGGCCAAACCAAGCTGATAATTCGAAGAGACTTGCAAAGATAACTCAATCATACATAAAATAATTCAGAGAGGATTCAAATATTATTCATAGATAAACTTGATCATAAACCCACAATTCATCGGATCTCGACAAACACACCGCAAAAAGAGTTTACATCGAATAGATCTCCACAAGAGAGGGGGGAACATTGTATTGAGATCCAAAAAGAGAGAAGAAGCCATCTAGCTAATAACTATGGACCCGTAGATCTGTGGTAAACTACTCACAACTCATCGGAGGGGCAAGGATGTTGATGTAGAGGCCCTCCGTGGTCAATTCTCCCTCTGGCAGAGTGCCGGCGAAGGCTCCAAGATGGGATCTCGCGGATACAGAAGGTTACGGCGGTGGAAATTGTGTTTCGTGGTGCCCCTGGATGTTTTCGGGGTACATAGGTATATATAGGAGGAAGAAGTACGTCGGTGGCCGCCCGAGGGGCCCACGAGATAGGGGGCGCGCCCTACAGGGGGGGCGGCCTCCTATCTCGTGGGGTCCTCGGGAGCTTCTTGACTTGCACTCCAAGCTCTCCGGATCACGTTCGTTCCAAAAATCACGCTCCCGAAGGTTTCATTCCGTTTGGGCTCCGTTTGATATTCCTTTTCTTTGAAATACTGAAATAGGAAAAAAACAGCAATATGGGCTGGGCCTCCTGTTAGTAGGTTAGTCCCAAAAATGATATAAATGTGTAAAATAAAGCCCATAAACATCCAAAAGGGGTAATATAATAGCATGGAACAATCAAAAATTATATATACGTTGGAGACGTATCATGCGTCAACACTGCATGCCTTTTTCTTGCCCGGTGGATCTGTGACCACAGGTGAGGAGGGAGAGAGAGGTCGTCTTTTTAGATCTGGAGAGATGGTGATAGTGTGAGAAGCAAGTGGGCATCGCTTAGCAAGAAAGCGCTGAAGCTCCAGCCTATATATCTTTTTATACTACTAGTACTAGAGGTGGAGTAGTGGTAGAGTAGTTTATATTTTCTCTCCATATAGTACCAGTTAGTCGTGCTTCAAAACTAAACGGCGCATTAAAAAAATAAATTTCGATAACTATTGCGGCACCTTGGGTAAACGCGGCCAGATAGCATTTTGCACGAGAAATTACACACCATGTTTTGTTGACACGTGATCCCATTCCAACATGTCAGTGAGACGACGACGAGTCCTTTTGTACAATTTCCTAACAGATGTCTTTGTAGGCCGGGGCGCTTGTTCGTGTACCGTGGCAACTGTCCACCGCCTCTTCGCCTTTTCCCTCTCGATTTGGAACTGCTATCGCATGCTCTTCCTCCCTCCTCCATTTGCTTTCACCCTTCCTTCTGCCATTGTTCGATCATCTTCTCCATGGAGGGAATATGCCGGAAACCACCCCGTTATTCTTGCCACGATCTGAAAGATGACGTGGTGGAGGAACTCATTGATCGGTGTGACATCATCACCTCGGCTAGCATGGCAGGTTCGTTCAAGACCATTCTCGACTCAACTAATAACATCATTACAAGGAACCCAAGGGTCCAGGAGCGGTTTGATCTCCCTTATCTTCTTCGCTATAAGCCTGTTTGCATGGGCGCGGACGACGGAGGCCTCGCCTTGTGCAAGTTGATACCGCTTGATAATGATACGTGTGATGTCAAGATGCCATTGCTCAAGGGTAAGGCCTGGGCTGGCGCAAATGGAGATTGGGTTGTTTATATTGGGTGCAATTGCGAGTGGGAACTTGTAAATGTGTACACTCGTCAGCGGATTCCACTTCCAAAAATCTCAGAATGCCCTGAGGTTGAGCACACAGATGATCAATGTACGTTCAAATACGATCATGGTGGCTGTCATCTACGGAAGATAGCAATTTGTCGAGTTCCATCCGCTCTTGGGATTACAAGAACTATGAAATTGTTGCTATCTTCGACAAGCTTGTTGCCGTCGTTACTGCTTCCACGGCTCATCCATGGATATTGCTCAAAAATCAATTTCTGTACACGGATGAGTACTGTGTTGCAATTCAATACGAGGGTCTTGTGTTTGCTACCACCACTCGTGGCACTATTTTTGCATGGGATCCTTATGGTTTCGGTACGTTTGTCTTCCACCGTAATTATAATTGTTTCATCCACATGCATGCGGGTTAACAAGTTTCCCTTTACCAATTAAACTTCTTTTGTTTCCAAGGTCCTGTGAACATTCCACCACCTGTACTTGAAAATTTTTATAACCAAGGGGGAGATGATGATGGTGATGATCACGAGCATGAGGATGAGCAAAACTTATATACTAAGTGGTGCCTGGCAACTAATTCGGATGGATCATCCCTTCTAGTCTGTATACAGTGCACTGAGATTGTTACTACTGAGGGAGCACGTGTTGTCTCCCATGGTCGCCCTCTCCGGACCTCTTTCAACACCCGTTGCAGGGTATTCGGGATGGATACTAGTGTGCTAGCACCAACACCTTGTCCCTGGTTCAGTATTGATAGTCTTGGAGAAAACTCGCTCTTCCTTGGACCAAACTATCCAATGATGGTGAAAGGCGATCCAACTGCTATTGACACAACATTACTACCATTTATGAGAAGCAACTGTATCGATACCTCGGGCATTGCGGTGGTTCCCTACCCTGGTCCTGATATATGCCGCTTCAGCCTGGATGATTAGTCCTATGTTGCTCTCAATATAGACAATAGCTGTCCCTTCATAGAGCACCTATGGTCAAAGCAAGCGTTTCCAACGCCGAGGATTGGTTGAGATTAAGTTCATTTCATTGCTTATTATTCATTGTGTGATGAAAACTTTAGTATTTGTAGAATGTTTTGTTGGAAATAATCTACAATCCAACATGTATCCTCGTTGTCATTGTGTGTTGATGACTTGTTGTATGTAATGAATGGTACATTTGCAAATGCATGTCGTAAACTCAATTTATGAATGGTTTTCGAGTCACTTCTTGGAGTGTGAGTACCGTAGTAGTATAGCCAGCATCCGGTTAGTATATGAAGTTGCCACATCACATAGAGCCAACCTAATATTGGAGTATGCTAGCCCTCCACCGGTGCGCCGCTTCAAATGGCGGATGAAGTGAGAGGTCGCGTCGCCTTGTGTCCAGATCTGAGATGCCACGTGTACTTGACGAATGACTCCAAGTTCGACCACCGTGATGCTAGGTGCGAGCCGAGGAACACTATTGGAGAGACCCCCCTCATAATTTTCCTACATTGATCGTTTGATTCATAGGATAGAATGCTATAGGATTTTCCCCCTATATAATCATGTTTTAATTGGCAATCTAGCATCCACTCCAACTTTTGTTTCACTTCCTTTGTTCCTACGAAGAGAGTACTTGCTCTAAATGATGTGCCGCTGCAAGAGCCACCTATATTAATTAACCATGGTCTAAAAAGGTGGACCAGCTTTGGCTAGAGTAGTACTATACTAGGTTAGTAGGTGACCTTGCGTTTGGCTCTTCTCCTCTTCCGGAAGTCGAACAATAATGATGGTACTATAGTAGTACTTCTGGCAATCTGACACCAAATGAACTGCTGCACGTCCATCGCTTGTAAGCAAAAGTTTCTCCTCATGCTGCGAGCCACCGCGCATGCGTTGGCGAGGGAGAAGGCATAGTAAGCAAGCTTCTCATCGAGTTGACAGGACACAATAATGTTATTTAGTACTCTCTTAAAAGGGCCGACCATTTTCCATGTCTACCATCCCGTTCTCTGTCATTGAGTACATGCACTATTTACGTGCCATCGAGGAGAAAAAATATTGCGTAGTACTAGGTACCATCAAAGTGCACGACTCACTTACGCACTGCATATCTCCATTTTCTTGCATGACACGTCCACCTTGATGCTAGATGTCCCGCATGTCGGCAAAAGGATGAACAAAGCTCATGTCCTAAAAAAGAGTGGAAGAACATAGATTCCTGACTACCGAGAAGGAGCAACAAACCTCTCGGTGGAGCGTCTGCACTCATAATATTTTATATTATTAAGTGTTGTAAAATCAACCAAATCTCTTGAAGTTCCTATACCATTCTATAGTATGAGAATAACTTTGAACGTAAGCCATTGATTCACTCTATCCAATGGTCATAGTTGGAAAATCCAAACAAAACCAAGCATTGGATCAACTCTTTTAGCACTTAGATCGTTGCCGCCTACCCACCTAGCCCGCCTATATATCCGCTCATGTGTGATGACCACAGGAGCTATCCACTCAGATTCTATGTTAAAAAAAATAAAGATAGATAACTAATGCGGCACCTCGGGCCAACGCGGCCAGATCACATTTTGCACGAGAAATTACACACCATGTTTCATTGACATGTGGTCCCGTTCCAACATGTCAGTGAGAAGACGACGAGTCCTTTTGTACAATTTCCAAACGGACGTCTATGTAGGCCGGGGCGCCTCTTCGTGTACCGTGGCAACCATCCACTGACTCTTCGCCTTACCCTCTCGATTTGGAACTGATGACGCACACACTTCCTCCCTCCTCCATTTTCCTTCACCCTTCCTTTTGCCATTGTTCGATCATCTTCTCCATGGAGGGAACAGGCAGGAAACGACCCCGTTAGTCTTGCCCCAAGCTGAAAGATGACGTGGTGGAGGAACTCATTGATCGGTGCGACGTCACCACCTCGGCTAGCATAGCAGGTTCGTTCAAGACCATTCTCGACTCAACTAATAACATCATTACAAGCAACCCAAGGGTCCAAGAGCGGTTGATCTCCCCTATCTTCTTCGCCGTGAACCTGCTGACCGGCGCGCGGACGACGGAGGCCTCGCCTTGTGCAAGTTGATGCCGCTTGATAATGATACATGTGATGTTAAGATGCCATCGCTTGATGGTAAGGCTTGGCAGGCGCAAATGGAGATTGGGTTGTTTATATTGTGTCCAACTGCGAGTGGGAACTTGTGAATGTGTACACTCGTCACCGGGTTCCACTTCCAAAAATCTCAGACTCCCCAGAGGTTGAGCACACTGGTATTCTACGAATGTTCATATACGATCACGGTGATTGTCGTCTATGGAAGATAGCAATTGTCGAGTTCCCAACCCCTCTTGGGATTACAGGAACTATGGAGTTGTTGCTATCTTCGACAACCTTGTTTCCTTCCTTCATGGTTCGACTGGAGGGATATTGCTCAAAAATCAGTTTCTATACACGGATGTGTACTGTGATGCAATTCAATACGAGGGTCTTTTGTTTGCTGCCACCACTCGTGGCACTATTTTTGCATTGGATCCTTAAGCTTTTGGTACGTTTGTCTTCCACCGTAATTATAATTGTTTCTCCCACATGCATGCGGGTTAGCTAGTTTCCCTTTACTAATTAACCTTCTTGTGTTTCCAAGGCCCTGTGAACATTCCACCACCTGTACTTGAAAATTTTTATAACCAAGGGGGAGATGACGATGATAATGATCACGAGCATGAGGACCTATATACTCAGTGGCGCCTGGCAACTTATTCCGATGGATCACCTCTTCTTGTCTGTGTACAGGGCAATGCTGATGATACTAAGGAAGCAGGTGTTGTCTCGCATGGTCGCACTCTCCGGACCTATTCCAACATCCGTTGAAGGGTATTCGGGATGGATACTAGTGTGCTAGCGCCAACACCTTCTCACTGGTTCAGTATTGATAATCTTGAAGGAAGCTCGCTCTTCCTTGGACAAAACTATCCAATGATGGTGAAAGGCGATCCAGCTGCTCTTGACACAACGTTACTACCATTTATGAGAAGCAACTGTATCTATACCTCGGACATTGCTCTGCTTCCCTACTGTGGCCTTCACAATATGCGTCCTGACATAGGACGCTTCAGCCTGGATGATCAGTCCTGCGTTGGTCTCGAGATTGACAGTAGCTGGCCGTTCCCAGAGAATCACTTATGGTTCATAGCAAGTGTTTCCAACGCTGACGAGTGGTTGAGATGAAGTTAATTTCATTGCTTGTTATTTGTTGTGTGATGAAAACTTTAGTATTTATAATGTATCCTCGTTGTCGTTGTGGGTTGAGGACCTGTTGTATGTAATAAACGGATATGCCTGTGATAAACTTACTAAATTCATGAATTACTTTTGAATCGCTTCTCTAAGTGGGTGCTGCAATGAGGCAAAAAAATATTTTCCGAACACATAATTGTACGTGCATTGGAACAGGTTATCGGATGAGGCCAATCAACAATAGTACACTATTTGTACTAGCTTCACATGCTTCGCGCATAGGACTGGTATTTTTATTGTAGCTGTGAATCCCATCATCCTAGGTCCTCGGATGAGTCCAGTAGAAATTGCATTCTAATGTTTGGGTTCAAACTTTCAAAACTGCTGCACTATCTCTACGTCTACCTATACGTAATACAACAAGTTTTAAACTTGAGACCAGCCACTCACCCTCACAAAGAACACTTTTTAACCTAGCACAGACTTCAGGAAATTCGCCACAGTGTGAGGTGGGCCATATGTTAATGTGGTCGCTGTACGTAACCAGCACCTCGAATCCTCAATACTATATAGTAGGGTGGCATGGGCCAGAACAAGCATTCACGTCCAGGAGTACGGCACACGCCACCATCACGACTTCCATCTGACACCATATTTCTTGGAGTCCGTGCAATAACTATCTCTTCAACCTCGTCGTTTCTCTAACTCAGCCATCACGCGGCGGGCGGGGTGGGGGTTTGCCAATAGTCGGTTTCCTCAACTGCGGTCCCACTTGTAAGGCCAAATCCAACGCACGACCCCAAATAGACTTCCATTTTGCCCGGATTCTGTCTCTTTGGGTAGGGCAATGGGGTTGTGTCTGGGCCATTTCTAGGATGCGGTGGCCGTGCGCCCAACGAGCGGACGCATCCCGGCCGCGTACATTTTTCTTTGCAAACACATATCTATTTTTCATCATTGATTTTTGGTACATGGAAATACATCACCAAAATTTGACTAGAAAAGCAAGACCAAAGAAAACAAGAACCACAAGAATACATTTTAGAAGATATCCAACTTCCATAACTGTGCCTGTAAGTTGGATTAGTGCCTTCTTGATGCATTAATTGTTGATTTGCGGAGGCTCGATCTTGCGTGCTTCTTTCTTCTTCGAGTGTAAACAAGTAGACGTTGCTTCCTCGCATCTAGTCTCATGTCTAGCCTCTATTCTATCAACAAGTGCATTAGTCTCATCTCCAGCCTCTATGCTAGCTAAAAGTGCCAGAACATCTAGTAAATTGCGCTCTACCAATATATCGATGTACTCTTCTTCCCAATACCAAAACTTGCATCCATTCTACACAATAAAATTTTAAGTTAGCACAACTAGTCTAATCCGAGAGCACAACCGAAGATTTGGTCGAGTTCTTCCTCCTTTTGCCGACATGTGGGACATCCAGCATCCAGGTCGTATCATGCAAGAAAATGGAGTGGTAGTTGAAGCCACGTGATGTGCATCTTGGGTTAAACTATAAATAGAATCTTACTACTCTTGAGTAACTCCAAAAGCGGCCACCAAAGATCTTTATTGGATTTGTTTTTCATCACCAGCATGTCGAGGTGAAAGATGTGCAGGTTCAGCGGGTCCTCTTCCGTTTTCACTGACATGTGGGACCGCATATGAGCAAACAGACGATGGGCTCCGTGCGTCTGCTAGCTGGCTAAGAAGAGAGATAGAGGAGGGCCGAGCACGGACTCTAGGAAATTTGTTCTACATAACCAGCATCTCGATATAGGCTTGATATAGCAGGGTGGCATGGGCCATAACTAGCATTCGCGTCTAGCAGTAAGGCACATGCCACCCACATGAGTCCCACTGGACACCAATTTTCTTGGAGTCCGTGCTACAACCATCTCTTCTCCCTCCTGTTTTCTCAGCCATCGCACGATGGGTGGGGTGGGGGTTTGCCGATAGTCGGTTTGCTCAACTGCGGTCCCACTTGTAAGAAAATGCAACACAACACGCATTCCCCCTTGAGCAGCGTGCCGGACCAACCGTGTGGGGGTACGACGCAAACATGGCAGGCTTTTCCTTTCGAACTTGTAACTTGTAAAATTTGGTTCTGCTCCATGGCGCGACCGGTAGATAGAAATAACGATTTTCCCTAGAGTAATGAGAAAAAGATTGGTTCTGGCACGGTTCATGCATGGAGTATGCACGAAAATTATGAAGTTGATACGAAAGGTAAGATAATTACTAGTAGTACCATATACTACTACATGGATTTGATGGAAAGATAAAGAATCATACGGATCCATCAACGACATCCTCACACCCTAGTGCTGGGTCACCAACCGACATGTGAGGAGCAGTGGCATTGGCAGCGAGCTCAACATGCTTCTGAACAATGCCCTGCGGTCCAAGAAGGCCAGAGTCCTATCGTCCTCCTCTTGCATGTAGTTGTCCTTGTGGATGATTTGCGCATAGACATGGGTGATTATGTCGATGGTGTCTTGCTGCGCCAGGCACTGCGTGGCGAGCGTGACCTCGAGGTGGACATCCTCCGGCGCGATGGCGGGCAGTCGCAGGGCCACCAGTGCATCGAAGAGGTTGTCACCATAGAGGCCGTTGAGGGTGGCAGGCATCACAGATCCTGGGCGCGTGGGCTGGAGGCGTACGTCAAGGTCGCCCACAAGCTTCTTGATGACGGTGAACTTATCGAGGAAGCCAACGAGGACCTCATCAAACAAGGAGACGAAGTTGTCGTCCAAGTGGCCCCTTGCCCTAGCGGCCTCAAGCACTACCTGGAGACGTTCCTCGGTGTTGGGCCACAGGCCGGCGTCATGGACCACCGGGCACAACCGGCTGATGCTCGCGCTCATCGCCTCCATGGATCTAGCATCTAGTCAACTGATCTTGCGATTGGAATGATCACTCTTGCCCTTGGTTAGGGTGCGTAGGTGCGTAGGATTTTGTACTAGATTGGACTGGCGGGGAGCCTTTATATGAGAAGTGCAGACTGCGTTGAATTCACGTGCGTGTTTGCCATCTACTCCTCGACCCTCTACTGCACCTGACTTTGGCTGTATGATAGGTGGGCCAGCCACCCGTTGGGCCCACGTGTCATACATCGAAAGGCAGGTGCAGTAAGTCAATGAAGCTGCGCCCCCCTCCATGCCGATGCATAGTCATCTCACCGGACCTCTAGTTGGCGCCAAACGAGAGAACTTTGATTTTTACTAGTTTATTGGTCCCCTTTGCATTTTGCGCCAAGTTTTGACCTTTGATTTAACTAATAAAATGTTAATGCATGTAACCAAAAATGTTGTCTAAGTCACCTTACGAAAGCCAAATAATCCCAAAACACTTAGGCACAGTACATTAACTCCCTCCTCGTTTCTTATTTTGTGACATATCGACCAATGAGAGATGTGGGACGTGCATGCTTTCAATGACTGGAGACTACCAAACATGACATGCAGTGGTTAGTTCATTGCATGTAGTCCTAGTAATTAGCAAAAAGAACATTAAGTTCTCTCGCCGAGAGGAAGAAAACAATACACCATGTATTTATTTACAGAGGGAGTAGTACATTTTTAGTGACATGCATTACTAGATATTGCTAGTCAAATACTAAATCCAGATGGACGTGGTAGTACTACTAAATCCAGATAGTGGTGCTAGTACTAGTAGCAGTACTACCAATGTAGTAGCACTGTACTACCCGTTGGTCAAATTATTACGTGCTGCTCCTCACAGTGAAGTGACAAGACCCTGCGCCGGAGATGACACCTGAGTATAGGCACCGTATTCGGCATACCATAGTCAGCCTCACCATCTGCAGTCACTATCATCATGGCTGTAGAGCTAGCCTGCTTATAACTAGCCGTGTTCAACATAATTTCCCATGCGTAGATGCCCGTGCATTGCACAGAACACCAAAGACTGGGGGTGGAGGGCTCCGGTAGCGGCCATCACGCCAGATTGTTTCATGGCCTTCTAGATGTGGTGGGGAGGACATAAGGCTGATTGTAAGAGACAAGGAGTTGTTTGTAAATAGGGAACAAGTGCGGACATCTTTTTGCAAAACTGGAGAAGTTTGGTTTGTATGCATCAGATCTAGATCCGACGGCTATTGCTGAAAGATGGTAGGCACACCATCATCACCAACTCAGGACCTCTTTGATTCACAGGATTTTGAAAATGCAGGAATAGGACACGGCAGTATTACAAGTTTCAAATTGATATTACAAATGTTAGGAGTAATGCTGCACCTACGAAGAGGGAATTATTAGGAAGTTTACGTAAGAACTTTCGTTACTTTAGGTGGATGTAGCATTATCATACAAACTAAAATCCACCGCCCTGACAAGTCACTAATGGGCAAATAAATTTTCGAGTCTCTGGCCACTTGATGTTTCAAAAACAAATTCAGCTTCTGCGGAGACTTTGTCATTTAGGCTTAGACGCTTGTGGTGATCAGCACGCCATTCATTGTTGCGCCAGAGAACGCCAAACCTCATTACCTTGAGCACACTTGCCTCCAGAACAAAGAACCTAGCCAATTTAATCTTAGATGTGCTACCTCAGTAGTCGATCAAATCAATTTCTGTAAGATGGAGATCAACGCATTCGATGAGATTGTTATAGTGCAACACATTTTTTCACTTTTGGGTCTTTTTTATCTGCAAAAGAAGAGAACATATTATAGAAGCTTGCTGTATAAGATTGCCATGTCATCAAGAGGTACCAATATCATTCACTCATACGATAGGGTTGGCTGGCTAGTGATATTTTTCACTCTCTCTCTCAATCTCTCTCTCTCCTCTCATTTACCTAGGAGCACGTGAAGAGCTTGGGCATTTGTTGCCTTCCACTATGTGGCCGATGCCATATTTCTCAAAAGTATGCCACATAATACACATCGATGTCAAATCAAAAGATTTTGGCACCGCTCTCGCGATGTGAGAGAGTTGGCACCGTTGTGCACATATACCCACATGTATAAACAAATCAATCGAACCAACTACACCAGCCTCTCACTCTCCCAAACAAGTGTTTTTTATTGCCTCACTCCTCTCTCTCTCTCCCACGCAAGTGTTTTTTCATTGCGTGAGTTAGTTTGGCACCGGAGCAAACTAGGTGATCCAGATTGGGGCCATCAAACGGCGGATCTCGGGTAGGGGGTCCCGAACTATGTGTCTAAGGTTGATGGTAACAGGAGGCATTGGACACGATGTTTACCCAGGTTCGGGCCCTCTCTATGGAGGTAATACCCTACTTCCTGCTTGATTAATCTTGATGAATATGAGTATTAGAAGAGTTGATCTACCACGAGATCGTAATGGCTAAAACCCTAGAAGTCTAGCCTGTATGATTATGATTGCCTCTACGGACTAAGGCCTCCAGTTTATATAAACACTGAAGGAGACTAGGGTTGTACAAAGTCGGTTAGAGAGAAAGGAATCTTCATATCTGGGTGCCAAGCTTGCCTTCCACACCAAGGAGAGTCCTATCTGGACACGAGAGAGAGAGTCTTCTGTCTTGTATCTTCACAGCCAAACAGTCCGGCCCATGCTACATAGTCCGGCCGTCCGAGGACCCCTTAATCCAGGACTCCCTCAGTAGCCCTTGAACCAGGCTTTAATGACGAGGTGTCCAGCGTGCGTCTTCGGTATTGCAAGGCGGGTTCCTTCTCCGAATACTCCAAAATAGTCTTTGAACACAAGAATCATGTCCGGCTCTATAAAACAAATTCCACACACAACTGCAGAGAGTATAATATTTCATGAGTCCAATCAGTTGACAACTTTTTGTATTGTGACATCATGTCGCCAACCGACCATTATTTTGAACCGTTGTTTAGCCTGCCACTCCATATTTCGAGATGCAGTTTCATTTGCACGTCTTGCAAAGCAGAGATGGTGTCCCCTTATTGCGGGATTCTCATCAATACGGGCATGGGTAACCCAACCGTTCTGTTGGCATGATTCCTTAGGAATAGGCAGGTTTTAAGGCGTAGGAGGGGGTGTTTGATATTCATCGCCTTTATAAAGGGGCTAAGACCCATCTTTTCTCCTTTACGCCAACCCTTTCCTTAGTCTCTCCCACCTCAAGTTCCAGGACCCAAGGTTCAATTTAATCGCTTCGCGCTTCCCAGTCATGTCCAGACCCAGCCCTCAAGGACGGTGGGTGGCTTCCTCTGTCACAAAGGAGGATATTGCAAAGCTCCGGGCGATAAGATACCTGACCGCGGAAATCCCACACAGGCTTCCTGCTCAAGGGCAGGTTATTCCTACAACCAGATCCGACAAGTGGGTTGTATTCATCTCCCACTTCCTCCGAGGGCTAGGGTTCGCTCTTCATCCCTTCGTTCGAGGGCTCATGTTCTATTACGGGCTAGATTTTCACGATCTAGCTCCGAACTGCTTTCTTCGCGTCTGGGCGTTCATTATCATGTGCGAGGCCTTCCTCCGAGATTCCCCCATGCTTCGACTTGTGGCTCAAGACTTTTAATGTGAAGCCGAAGATAGTCGATGGGAAACAAGCGGAGTGCGGTGGTGTTGCAGTGAGCAAACTCACCAGTACTCCTTGGCCAAAAGGCTCCTTCACAGAAACTTCCATCCTATGGCAGCCAGAGTGGTTTTACATCACTGAACCCCGTGGTACCAAGTGGGCAGCTACACCTGCATTCCAATCTGGCCCTCCATTATGGCTTGCATCATGGATTAATAAGGGGCTGAACTAGGGATCAATTGATGAAGTGCAAACGCTGCAAAGCCGCATTCAGAGCCTCATTGAAAAGGACACCGGTCTTATCAATGTAATCCAAGTAATGCTAGTCCATCTGGTCCTACCGTGCCAGTGATGGCCTCTCCGCATGTGGGAGTTCAATCCAGAAGGACCATGAACCCTTCAGCACTTCTTCAACATGACGCTCAGAGGGATGTGGAAATTATTCTTCGGGACATGAAAACAGTGTCCGGATACTACGGAGGACATCGACCTTGAGTGCAACCATCCGGATACCTCGGTAAGCACTCGACTCCTGAACACAGCTTAGTTAAATTTCTCATAACAACATACTGAGAAAACCATACTCAGCCAGGGCTGGATAAAGAAGGCGGAGATAATTAGGTGTTCGGCCCCTCTTCTCGAAGACTCTTCTAATCCGGTGTTAACAAGGATGCTGGTTCCGGCACCATATCAAGTGCCGGTGAAGGAAGACAAGGAGGTGAGCAAGAAGGCCCAAGGTGGCCCCCATTCTAGAGGTACGCCAGGCACCTCGTCTGGGGAGATTGGAACTCCCTCTTCCAAAGATGAAAGGGAAGGAGAAACTGACATCCCTTCTCCCCATGGGAAGAAGAGGACCGCCTCCGAAGACTTGAAGGTAAAGGCTTCTAAGCGAGGGAACATATCCCAGTCAGGGGGTTCTGGTTTGGGAGGCAACGTTGTCACGCAGTTCCTCCATAAGGACAAGCCCTTAGTTGAATCGTAAGTGAACAAGGGTGTCTTAAACATATCCCGTTCTTTCCTGGTTGCAAGGGTAATATTTAAAATATATGTTTGCATTCCGGCATGTAGCCTTCCTCGACAGTCCTCCTCCTCGGGGATCTTCTTCCGGAGATGATGGAGAGCGAGACGCCTCCATAGATCTCCCTGCCCAATAGGGCAGACGACCCCGAGGTGTCGTCCCGGAGGATCTCTCCCAATCAATAAGTGGTGCGAGGTATAATGAAGACTAGGCCCAAAGGTGACACATCGTCCGTCCAGGGTCCGGGGTGTGCGCCCCCTATGGGGACCAACAATAAAGGCCCCGGACTATCCGATTCACAGCCAGAGACGACTCTAAGGTCGAGTAAACATATTCCTTTGAAGGGAGTCCGTACCCCTACAGCTGCTTCCAGGAATCCGGAGGCACCGGATACACTGATGGACATATTGCGACATGCGCCCGTCTCAAAGGAACATAGTACCTTGATGGGTACGGTGGTTGAGAGGGTTCTGTTCGTGAAAAGCGAATTGAATGAAGCCTTTACGGGCCTGCTAAGAGGCTTCGAGGTACGTAATGTAATATTTTCAATTATGCTATAAACGCAAAATGCGCATGTGTATAGATAGTAGCCCCTGAGACTCTGGTTGGTGTCCAAAGGGAGGCGATCAGAGGATCAAGAAAGATATGCCCAGGAAACAATCTGACTAATTGGAACACATGCCATTACATCCCTGGCGACTGCCCAAGCTACAGAGGTTGCAGATCTAAAGCAGAAACTTGATGTGGTGGATGATGACATCACGCTTATTAACAGGCGGCTCGACGAGGTGCAAAGTATGTCTTTGGGGCAGTCAGTATATGCAAGTACTATAATATGAGCATGACGCTCAGAATTGTATACTGAGATTTGCATAACTGCAGATAGTGCCGCCGCAGTTGAGACCCTTCGGGCTAAGCTTGCCGGGTCAAGGAGCAAGCCAGGATGAGTGATGCAGCTGCCAAAAAGGCAGCTGCTGAATTAAAGGCTGAACAGGCTGCTCGGCGCTAGTGCGAGGAGAGAATATCTACTATGGCGCCTGAGCTAAAGGATGCCACTAGCTGATGCGAATTTCTCGTGAAAGATAACAAAATCAGAGCGGCCGATCTTGACAAGGCCTTACAAGAGGCGAGGGAAGCACAGTCCGAGTCTAGAGCGGCTCGGGAGGAGATCCAACAAGCTGGGGAGATCGCGGCTGGTAAGCCCTTCTTATTAGAAACTAAATTCAGCGATCTGAAGTATGCCCCGCTTAATCAAATGTGGAGTTCTCCAGACACATTTTTGGAATTGCCGAAGAGTGTCTTCGATGGGACGCAGTTTTTCCAAGCACAAGAAGGACATGCGACGGAAAAGCTTTTCTGGTTGCAATTCAGCATGCCAAAGCGTCCTCTGTTGCTAAACAAACAGATGGCCTAGTGGGCCGAGCTCCACAAGATATTCGGATCTGCCATGAAGGACGTCGTGGTCTGGCTATGGCCGACTGAGCCAATTCCGAATAGTTCTTTCGGTTTGGTGCAGCAACTTGTTGATGCGGTGTCGCGTATCGACGCTGTTAAGCAGTTAACGTGCATAGAAGGTGCACGGATGGCCTTTGCCCGCGTCAAGACGTACTGGGCGAAGATGAAGGCCACCAATATTGCAGGGAAAAGTCCACCCAAGGGCAAGTACCGTCATACGCCGAAGCATTATTTTGAGGATGTCCTAGAGGGTGCCCGCTTGATAGAGGGTCAGTGCTCAAAAGATATTATGTTCGAGCGAAATGTACCGAAATTGTAAAAACAATGTTATGATATATTAGTCTATGTTTTTTATACTTTTTCCTAAAAAGTTTTTGGTGCCTCCTATGCGGCCGTTTTTTTGTGTAATCTAAAAGTTTACCAGTTGTTGGCTTCGGCCCCCTCACATATAACGTGAGGGTGTTCAGAAAAACACTTGATCACTCTTGACCCAATGTCTTGGTCCATTAAGGAGGTGTCAATGCGGCGAAGGCAATCAGACTATAGGGCTTTAACACTTTCACTTAGCCATAGGAGTTTGATGTTGGGTCTATGATATAGCCCTTGGTATGTACGCGGTTATCCAAATATGGTGGGTTTACATACGTGACCAAAAGAATGGTCCTTCATGTAATAGGGAAGGAATCACAAAGATTCCGGTGAGTCAACGAGTTGTTGACCAGCTCTCGCCGCATCATGACAGTCAATTTTTGGCTTTCTCTACTAAGGTGCTCATCCGGACAAACCGGACACAATCGCAGTAGAACGTGAGGTAGTAAGCACAGGAGCCGGGCAACCCAACTATTGACCAAAGACATGATTCAGAGCTGATGCATATAAGGCCAAACTTGTGATGCCGAAGTGTGCTATAAAGCTGTTCGGACTTGTCTGCAACTCATATGTTCCCATATCGAGCCCTGACAATATATGCCGAGGTGCGTGCGTGAAATAACCATAGAAAAATCCATTTCTTTGAGAAAAGCGAATACTGAATACGGGTTATGTTGACTAGCATCTGAATGATACATCAAGCGCGATCTTTATAGATTATAACGCTACTACCAAGGCTATTTGACATGCCGGAGGTCGAAAGCTGAGAAAAAGGGCAATTTACAGGTTTGGAATAAAGAGCGCGGTCTACAAAAAAACTTTGCACCTCCTGTCACACATCTGCGCTACCTTGCCTTGGTTAAAGGACTTCTTAGGAATATAGTCACCTGTGGTAAAAGATAAAAAATGTTTAGAAAAAGAAAAAGACTATGAGAGTGCGGACAGTGTTATAGGTTTGTCCGCATTGTGGCTCCGTCGCTGACCAGGGTATTTTAAGTGTATAATTATGTGTGCAGGACGGACTTCGCTGCTATATGGGGCGAACAATGGAGGCCGAACTGCTAATCCAGCTCTAAGATTGATTGGTCCTGTCTAATGGATACCGGTGGTTTGATGGCTGACGAAATGTGCGGCTTGATAAGGCCGCTTTGTACTTCGGCCGCAGTAGACGTAGTATGCTCCTCTATACGGAGGGAGCATTCCGTATTTCTGTTTATCGTGATGGTGCCATGTGGACTGGGCATCTTAAGTTGGAGATAGGTGTAATGCGGGACCGCATTAAAGCGAGCAAAAGCGGTACGCCCGAGTAGTGCATGGCAGCTATTGCGGAGCGGGACAATATCGAAGGTCAACCCTTCGCTTCGAAAGTTGTTCGGCGAGCCGAAAATGACTTCCAATGTAATCGAGCCCGTGCAGTGAGCTTCTACGCCGGATATTGTTCCCTTGAAGGTAGTTGTGGTGGGCCTGATTCTTGAAGGATCAATGCCCATTTTGCGGATAGTGTCTTGGTAAGTAGATTAAGGCTACTACCGTTGTCCATAAGGACTTTCGTGAGATGGAACCCATCGATAATTGGATTGAGGGTGAGAGCTGCCAGACCTTCGTGAAGGATACTGGCTGGGTGGTCCTTGCGATCAAAAGTGATCGGGCAGGCCGTCCATTGGCTTAATTTTGGGGCGGCTGGCTCTATGACGCCGACATCCCGTAGCGCGTGCTTGTAGTCCCCTATAGGGATGTGCATCACGTATACCATGTTCACTATCTTTACTTTGGGGGGGGGGGATTTCTTCTGACCCCCGGTGTTCGGTTGGGGAGTCTCTTCGTCATCGCTGTCACTGGGCGGCCCCTTCACCTTGTGTTCGGCATTAAGCTTGCCGACTTTTTTAAAAACCCAACAGCTCATGTTGGTGTGATTGGCTGGTTTAACGGGGGCCCCATGAATCTGACAGGGCCGATCCAGTATCTTGTCAAAATTGGCTGGTCCGTCTCTGTTTGCCTTGAATGGCTTTTTCCGTTGACCGGGTTTGGAACCACTGAATCCGGCGCTGACCGCCATGTCTCGTGTTCCTTCATTGTTATTGCGACGCTTGTGTTTATTGTGTCGTGGCTTGCCGTTGCCATCTCGAACTTTGGAAGTACCCAGATCATCGGTGTTGTTGCTTCTACGAGCGAGCTAGATGTCTTCTCCCATGCAAAAATGGGTCATCAGAGTGGTAAGGGCAGCCATGGATCTTGGTTTTTGTTGACCGAGGTGGCGGACGAGCCACTCATCTCGGACGCTATGTTTAAAGGCCGCGAGGGCTTCGGCGTCCGGACAATCGACAATTTGGTTCTTTTTGATTAAGAACCTAGTCCAGAGCTTCCTGGCAGACTCCCCGGGCTGCTGGATGATGTGACTTAGGTCATTGGCGTCCGGAGGCTGAACATATGTATGTTGGAAGTTATCGCGGAAGGCGTCTTCCAAGTCTTTCCAACTGCCGATGGAGTTCTCAGGGAGGCTGTTCAGCGAGTGCCATGCTGGCCCCTTTAGTTTTAGTGGGAGGTATTTGATGGTGTGGTCGTCATCACTGCGGTCCATGTGGATATGGAGGAGGAAATCTTCAATCCATACTACGGGGTCTGTTGTTCCATCGTATGATTCGACATTCATGGGTTTAAACCCTTCGGGGAATTCATGTTCCATTACTTCATAAGTGAAGCAAAGGGGGTGTGCGGCGCCTCTATGTTGGGCCACGTCGCGACGTAGATCGGATGGAGTTCGTCTGCGGAGCTCGGCCCGGGCGTGGTTGTGTTTGTCACGTCCGGCTAGATGGCCGTCGTTGCGCGTCCGGGCACATCCCAGTGATCTGTAGATTGATCTGGTCGGACCTGCTCTGTTGTCTAGGTCCTGCCGCAGGTCATATGTATGACCCCGAGCTGTTATGTCTCGGCCCTTATTGTGAGGTGGTACGGGCTGGTGTTCGGCTTGAGTTGCCGCTTTGTCCCGCCCACATGGTGGTCGGTCAGCCGCGTTATGTGCTGGTAGGACGGGCTCTGGCGCCTCATCATCGAATTGGGGTAACAATTTGCACTTCGGGTAACTTTTAGTTGGGTGCTAGAGGCTGTATTCTTCGGCTGCTAGGACATTAATCCATCTATCGTTGAGCAGATCTTGATCAGCTTGAAGCTGCTGCTGCTTCTTTTTAAGGCTCCTTGTAGTGGGTATTAGCTGGCGCTTAAAGCGCTCCTGCTTGAGAGGTTCCTTAAGCACGATAAAATCCTTGTTGCCGAGGCTCACCTCGTCCTTGGAGAGCGGAAGGTAGTTACTATCCTCCAAGTCTTCGTTCATGGCATGTTCATCAGGGCTAACTCTCCCATCTTCCCGTTCTCCTGCTCAGAGGTTGGCTTAACGGGGTCTTCGTTGTCTTCAACATCGTCGAGAGTATTGTTTTCTCCTGTGCCGGTATTGCTGTCTTTTCCACGGTGTGGCTTAGAGCGGCACCGCTGACGTCGGTGCTTCGACTGTATCTCCTAGGGTGTATACACCATGTACACGTCGTATCAAGAGGTGGCCGTCCAGTGTCCGGTGAATGGCGGGTTTTGGGCTTGTTCTTCTCCGGCATTGTCGTCCATAACATCGATGTCTTCAGAGTCGCAATCGAGCATGTCGGTTAAGTCGTCGGCAGTGGCTATAAAGTGGGTGGTTGGTGGGACGTAAAATTCCCTGCTCTCGGCCCCTAGTCCGGGCTGGGCATGGTTCAGACGTTGTTCCTTTGTAATGACAAGGGATCACATTAAGTCCGGAGCTTCGCTTAAACGCGAGGTTTGGCCCGAGAGAAGAGAGCCCGTGGAGTACGGCGAGAGGGAAACTCCTTGGCCGAACTCACACAACGCTGGTTCTGAGGATTCAGAGCCAATGTCCGTAGAAGGGTTCGGCTCCATAATGGATGCCGATGACACCACTTCCTCCAGTTCCTCCACAATGGGCCGAAGGGTCACAGACAGTCTGGCGAGCTCAGAGAGACCGTCTTCGGACCTGGCGATACGCTCTGGATCTAAGGCCAGAGCGGAGGTAGGAGGCGCGATTCCTTGGAAGATCAAGTCTCCTCGGCTATCAGCGACATAATCTAGATTTCCAAAACTAATCTAGTGACCTGGGGCGTAGCTGTCAACCTGCTCTAGATGGCGAGGCAAGTTGGCCCGCAGCATGAAGCTGCCGAACACAAAGACCTAGCCGGGAAGGAAAGCCTCCCCCCAAGCAGCGTTGTTGTAGATGATTGACAGAGCCATCAAACCGTTTGGTGACGACGCAACGGAACTCTCAATGAAAGCACCAATGTCGGTGTAAAAACCGGCAGATCTCGGGTAGGGGGTCCCGAACTATCCGTCTAAGGTTGATGGTAACAGGAGGCGGGGGACACGATGTTTACCCAGGTTTGGGCCCTCTCTATGGAGGTAATACCCTACTTCCTGCTTGATTGATCTTGATGAATATGAGTATTACAAGAGTTGATCTACCACGAGATCGTAATGGCTAAAACCCTACAAGTCTAGCCTGTATGATTATGATTGCCTCTACGGACTAAGCACTCCGATTTATATAGACATCGGAGGGGACTAGGGTTGTACAAAGTCGGTTACAGAGAAAGGAATCTTCATATCTGGGCGCCAAGCTTGCCTTCCACGCTAAGGAGAGTCCCATCTGGACACGGGAGAGAGTCTTCTGTCTTGTATCTTCACGGCCCAACAGTCCGGCCCATGCTACATAGTCCGACCATCCGAGCACCCCGTAATCCAAGACTCACTCAAGGGGGGTGCGTGTCACATAGAGAGAGAACAAGGGCGGAGAGTGTTTAATGGGTGTATATGTAGCACGAGCGAGACATGTGTATGTGTGAACCAGGAAGATATAAAGTTTGAGAGAGATAGAGGAGCCCCGATAAGGCTGAGTGGTGCGTCAGATAGCTGAGAGGGGGAAAGAGATACTCCATCCGCTTGATAATGCAGTGCATGTAAATGTTTTAGAAGTCAAACTTTGGAAACTTTGATCAGGTTTACACAAATGTTATTTATATCTACAATACCAAAGATACATCATATGAAACTACATATCATGGTGAATCTAATGGTATATGTTTGCCGTTCTAGATGTAAATGTTTTTCTCCGCGTACATGGTCAAACTTTGTGATGTTTGACTTTTCAATAAATTTATATGCTATGGACCGAAGAGAGTGCCTAGGTCGAGAGAGATCAAGTGCGTGTGAAGGAGAATGCGCCAGTGTGCAAAAAGAGTATGTGTGTGAAAGGGAAAGTGACAACAAACGATAAATGAGAGAGAGAGAGAGTGTGTTTTTTCGTTTCTTATGCAAACATATCATGCATGCATCTCTGACATAGAAAAGCAAGGTGAGGAGATACACGAAGATAGCTAGTGCATGATTGTTTGCAAAGGAGAGAGACATCCCTATAGCACATGTCCAATACAGGTCTGGCCAACAAGGAACAAAGGTCGAGAGGGACACATGGAGAACATGGACGCATGGGGAGGGAGATAGGATGTGTTTGTGATAGAGAGACCCCCTCGAGATAGTGAGGGGACTATATGGGTAAGAGATCGAGGGAGGTGCGTGCGCGATAGAAAGATGCCCCGAGAGAAACCGAGATAGACCATGCACATGTTTGTGATGGAGACTAAGATTAACTAGTGATATACATATAGGGGGGACTGCGTGCACCTACAATTGAGTAAGAGACCATCATACTTGGCTATCTAGGCGTGAGATTGTGTGTGTGTGTGTGTGTAAGTGTGAGATGGACAGAGAACGAGGCAGAGAGATAGAGTTTTATATGGGTCTATTGAGTGCGAGTGAGATATGCATGTGTATGTGTGACCCAGGTAGATGGAGAGTTTTAGAGAGAGAGAGGGGGTGGAGAGCTTCGAGACGACAGAGTGGTGCATGAGAGAGTTACGGGCGACGAACCAAGGAATTTGTGTGCGTACGATGAGTGCACCCAAGATATCTAGCTTGGACTAGAGAATCATACATAGTGTGCAAGAGAGACCTATAGATGGAGTATATATGCATGCAAACTACAAAGACCCCCCCCCACACACACACAAAGAAAGAGAGGGATGGAGAGAGAGGGACCAACAAGGTTTGTGTGTTGGATGCGTGCGACAGAATTGAAGATTGTGTGTGTGTGTGTGTGTGAGAGAGAGATAGATAGATAGATAGAGAGAGAGAGAGAGAGAGCAGGAGTGTGGGAGAGGGGAAAGTCCCGTTTTATGCATCAAAGACTGATATAAACCATGTTTCAATACAAACTTGCAGTCAAATATTTAAATTGGAGAACATGTTGTCTACAATCCACACATGAACGGAGATATGCGTATATCAAACAAGTTCATTAATTTGACTTTCAACATGTTCATGGAGTACTATAATACTTTACAACATGCTACTCGATTGAGGTGTTCAATTTTGGATTTAGTTCACTATTTTGACCTTGTGAACGAGCTATTTCATTTAATCGAGATATTTCATTTTGGGTTTGATTCCCGTTTTTGAGTGGGTCAACTATTTATCATATAGTAAATCGCTAGCAACGAGCATGTAAAAACACATTACTCCCGCGCATCATCTCTCCATCTAAAAAAGAAGTGCCAAGCTAATATTTCAAAACTTGATTCGTATTGACTTGGTAAGGTAGACGTGGATGCTCGTTCTCCCAAAATTTTAATGAACCGTTAAACACCCTCTGCTCGGTGGAATTCGCCCGAGCAAATAAATGGGAGAAGCGAAATTACTGGCCTATGTGGGACACGCATCAATTGGCCCGTTGTACATCGAGGGTAGGTTTGTAACTTCATCCAAGCGCGCCTTCTCCTTGGCCGAAATGACAAGTGCCGAATAATTCATAAACTATGGTCGGCAAAAGATCCTCTCCTTGCCCGAAATAGCTCGCGCCCACTATTTCGAAACACGCTCTCCTCGCCCAAAATTGCTCACGCCCACTATATTTAAAAACACGCCCTCCTCACCCGAAATCGCTCACGCCCACTATTTGGGGAGAAGCAAAGTTACTCTACTAGCCCGACCCACAGTACACAGACCCAGGTCGAGAAGCCTAAAGGCAGGGGTAGAACTGTAACTCCCCCCACATTTCAGACAAACGCGTCTGTAAGACATGGTTCCACTCCCCTCCCAATTCCCTCCCCATTCATACCTCATGGGCGCCAAATCACCTTCTCCCCGGAAGATCCCTTCTCCCGAGCCGCAAAACCTCAGCCCCTCCTCTGTGGTTCCCCCCACTGCACCAAATTCACAGCCGCCCTCCTCCCTAATGCACGAGTTGCTGTCCATTTGCCGTCGTGCACTAGGTCGTGTGCATCTTACTCCGTGCTCCTGGAGCTGCCTCGATGATGGCCGCGTGAACCGTACGGGAGCCGATTCACCCCCGCCATTGTTCACGGCGCCAGAGCGGCTCCAACTTCGGATCCGTCCAGAGCCCCGACACTGCTTCCCCGTAGTCGTCGACCGTCGCGACATCTCTGCTTCCCTGCCGTCGGTCACCATCGCAACCACGCCGGCCTCACCGACTCAGTAGCTGGAGCTGCCTACTTCACCATGCCGCCAGATAGGTCACACCCTCATCTCAAATCACTTTATTTAGGCGTCATTTTTCTGAATTTTTCTTCTGGGCCAATCGATTCCCAATGGGAAGCAACACCCCTCGAGGTGGTGGAGCTCCTAGGCTGTCGGTTGGCTGGTGTCTAATGTAAGGGTGCGGGGGTGCAAGTTTGCCGTGGAAGCAGCGCTTAGATGGCTATCTTAGAGTTGCATGGGTTGAAGGTAATGCCGCCGCCGGATCTAGATGACGGCGAGTCTTTGTGGATTGGCCCAGGGGCAGCGCAGTCACGGCAGTGCAGTGGGGCGGGGAGCGGGGTTTTGGTGGGGGCCATGGACGGTGGAGGCAGGCTGCTCTGCTGTTGGTCTCTGGCTCTTCGGGGAAGATTCCGAACAATGTCAGTCGGGAGGCACAAGACGGCCATCAAGCCGTCTGGCGTAGATCGGACAGTAACAAAATAAAATAAAATCGTGTGACCCCAATTTAGTCTTCAGTCAACAGACGTGTGACCACTCTTGTACCATGTTGTTGATCTCTTAGGGTATTTCTTTAGATCAAAGAGATGTGTCGTTCTTAACATTATGCGTTTTCTGCATCTTTAGCCACACCGTCTTCCGACTCACCGCAGCTGCTCCAACAAGGGAAGCATACACCAGAAGGGAGCTATAGTCCCCACTTAACAACTCCCTGCATCGAATGCGCGTGCCCGACATGGACAGCCACAACAACGGCAGGGCCATCGACAAGACAGCACATGATGCTCACTCCTATGGATGGCGGTCAGATAGGTTGTACCCTCATCTTACTTGTGTGCAACATTTATGGCTTTGTTATTCATCTAAGCATGGAAAATAGATTATCACATTTCACTCTATATTCATGCTAATCTCTTATGGATCTTGTTCAAGAGTTAAGGTTGTTCCATAGTTCAGCTAAGAGACTTGTTCTTTAGGTAATGCTGTTCCATAGTTATCATCTATCAACCAATGCTATCCCACAGACTAGTGATTATAGTATTATACCACTTCTAGTATTACCTATGTTGTTCTTTAATACTTTTGTGTGCCATCTAGTTAATCTCGAGTACAAACGATACATATTCTGTAGCTTTCATCTGTGTTCTCCCTTTAGTTTTTGAGACCTATTGCTGCTAGTTAACCCAAGTCCTACTATTTATGTCATCTCCTATAGGCACTCATTTCATAAATCTAACTACTACTTGTCTTCCATGCATGTCAGATATAATTGCACACACTAATTAATGCACAAGAATCTCATGGAGCAATGTAACGGCCAACAGACTTGACGTGAATGATACCCAATATGATGGAACATGTAAAGGCAGTTCTTCACAAGACTTGTAAAAAGATGATGAATCCTATTCACCCCACAAGGTCCTTGCTCTTACTTGGCCCTTGATATGGGTACATCATGCATATAATGTCCTGGAGTGCATCTACTCTGTTGCAATGCCTTGTGCTTAGCATGCTGATCATGCATGTAAATATGGCATGCCTTCCTATTTTTCAGTACCTATTCCATTCGTGATAACATGTTTTCAAATTCAAGTACTGTCATTCTACTCTACCGCAATGCCATCTACCTAGTTTGGATATCATGCTTTTGAATATCTCATGCATTGTTATTCATCAGTATGTACTTCATCTGTCTACCATACCATGTTCTTTTTTTACATTGAAGTGTTGTTCTAGTGGTCTCTTGCAAGGCCATCTTAGTTTCCCAATTATACACGCATATGTTGCCTTAGTGTTTTTCTGTATGTATTCCGCTAGCATACAGTTTTACATTGAAGTAGTGTTTTTTACACTGTTGTCCTGTCGTATCCCTAGCTCTTACATCATACTCCCTCCATCCAGATTACATGTCACAGAAATGGATAAAACTGGATGTATCTAGAACTGAAATACGCCTAGACCCATCCATTTATTTCCGGATGGAGGGAATACATGTCAATATGTCATGCCTTTCTATTCTTCAGTACCTATTCCATCTTTGTTGTAGCATGTTTTATAATTGAAGCACCATTCTTCTATATAAGGCATGCAAGGGGAAGACGGCTATGTTAGAATCTGAAGGGTTACAAACTAGGTCTTTGCAAAAGATCCAAATGCCAGGAGATAACAAACCAACTCCAGTTTTCATAGATACTGCTCCAGCACATAGAAACCCAACTCCCACTGATAATAAGCAGATTCCAGTGGCCAAAGAACTAGTCCGCTCCAGTCCAGCAAAAGAATGCCAACTCCATTCTAAGAAGCATGCGCGTATCCTCGCATCATGAAATTTTATAGCATTCTGATCATATTTTCTACATGTTTCTTACCCATCTCTCTTATAGAAAATAAGGTTAAACAATAGAAGACTTCATGTTGTATATCACTATATTCGAGGAAAATATCTTGCGGGGATTCTCTGTGCTCCAATGCTGATGTAATTACCTGTTGTATATCACTATATTTTTACATCAGCATGTATTTGTTAATCGGTGTGAATCCAACCTTTATCTAATCTAAAATTAGTTATAGCAAAATGTTAAAGGCACCAATGTTGATTTTTGTAAGGTAAACTGGCTGGTAGTTTTGCATATTGAGCTGCATTAGTGCACTATCTCATATCATGCACATTACTGAATTGTAGTGCGGCTCTGGTTGCCCATTCATTCATTGTGTCAATGTTGCTTTCATACACCTTACCTGGCTGATGATAACTGTGCCATATTGTGTTAATTTGGTGTAGGCTAGTTGCCCAAGCGTTCGTTGTGTCAATGTTTCTTTCCTATTATCTGACTTGGCCAATGATAGCAATGCTACTGTGTTAATTTGGTGCAGGCTGCTGAACATAAGAAGACAAACTCTAAAAATAGCAAGGCAACCCCATTATTTCTTTCCAACAAATCTAGGCCAGGTAATATGGCAATAACTCATGATTAATCTGTTCGGTTCCCCTCCTAATTTATGTTATGAAGCAGTGGCTGAGACACTCTCCACTATCAATTATACAAGCCTGCCAAAATCGCCATCTGGATCTGTTCAGTTTCCTCTCTCTTGAATGCAATGGAAAAATGTATGTTTGTGAACCAATTCATGGCTGAAGCAATGATGGAAATGGTGGAGGAATCAGAGGTGCACATACATGCGCAACAACAACTGATCAATGTTTTCAGAGATAGTGTAGCAAAGCAGCAAGAACTTGCCCACATGCTTATGGGCGTCATCCGCGCTAAGGTTGCAGATTGTGACGTTGTAGATCGTTAGGTCCTGTTCATTTATTTGCAGTGGCATCATTCTTTGATTGCTCAATGGATGTAATTTCCTGTAATATATGTTGGATGTGCAACGTTTTCCCTGTATGTCGTACCTTTGCTTGATCGGTTTTGGTCCGGTGCATAATTGCTCGTCGTAATGGGCTCAAATATCTAATTTGGCCTAAAGACATGTACGAACTTCAGTGGGCCCATTAAGTTAATGGGCCGTTACCAGGCCGAAAGTTAATGGTCGACCCTCTTACCTCCCGGGTCGTTAACATGCCGACATCGAAGCGGGTAAGAGGTGGGCCCATTTGATTTCACGGGCCGTTAACAGGCCTTTACTAAGGTCGGGCTACATATGGCCCAACTATACTATGGGCCTTTAGCAGGCTGAAAGAGATAGTCGGCTGGTACTGGACCATGAAGAGCATGGGCCGCTAAGAGGCCGAAAGTCAGGTCATACTGTAAATGGCCCAACTGTGTTGTGGGCCTTTAGCAGGCCAAAAGATAAACCGGGCTGGTATTGGACCATGAAGGGCATGGGCCGTTAAAAGGCCAAAACTCAGGTCCGACTACAAATGGCCCAACTCATTCATGGGCCGTCAACATGCTGAAAGACTGACCAGGCCGGGAATTGGCCCAACACTTAAATGGATCGCTAAAAGGCCAAAACTCAGGTCTGCCTACTTGGAAATATGCCCTAGAGACAATAATAAATTAGTTATTATTATATTTCCTTGTTCATGATAATTGTTTATTACCCATGCTATAATTGTATTGATAGGAAACTCAGATACATGTGTGGGCACATAGACAACACCATGTCCCTAGAAAGCCTCTAGTTGACTAGCTCGTTGATCAACAGATGGTTACGGTTTCCTGACCATGGACATTGGATGTCGTTGATAACGGGATCACATCATTAGAAGAATGATGTGATGGACAAGACCCAATCCTAAGCCTAACATAGAGATCGTGTAGTTCGTATGCTGAAGCTTTTTCTAATGTCAAGTATCATTTCCTTAGACCATGAGATTGTGCAACTCCCGGATACCGTAGGAATGCTTTGGGTGTACCAAACATCACAACGTAACTGGGTGGCTATAAAGGTGCACTACAGGTATCTCCGAAAGTGTCTGTTGGGTTGGCACGAATCAAGACTGGGATTTGTCACTCCGTGTAAACGGAGAGGTATCTCTGGGGCCCACTCGGGAGGACATCATCATAATGTGCACAATGTGACCAAGGGGTTGATCACGAGATGATGTGTTACGGAACGAGTAAAGAGACTTGCTGGTAACGAGATTGAACAAGGTATCGGATACCGACGATCGAATCTCGGGCAAGTACAGTACCGCTAGACAAAGGGAATTGTATACGGGATCGATTGAGTCCTTGACATCATGGTTCATCCGATGAGATCATCGTGGAACATGTGGGAGCCAACATGGGTATCCAGATCCCGTTGTTGGTTATTGACCGGAGAACGTCTCGGTCATGTCTGCATGGTTCCCGAACCCGTAGGGTCTACACACTTAAGGTTCGATGACGCTAGGGTTATAAAGGAAGTTTATATGTGGTTATCGAATGTTGTTCGGAGTCCCGGATGAGATCCCGGACGTCACGAGGAGTTCCGGAATGGTCCGGAGGTAAAGATTTATATATGGGAAGTCTTATTTTGGTCGCCGGAAAACTTTCGCACTTTATCGATATTGTACCGGGAGTGCCGAAAGGGGT